>NC_133484.1:14063094-14174382 GCF_025370935.1 Choristoneura fumiferana
TTGTGATTCAATATTATTTACTAACATCATCCAGCCTATATACGTCCCACTGCAGGGCACAGGCCTCCTCTCAGAATGAGAGCTCCTAGGCCGTAGTTTCCACGCGGGCCCAGTGCGGATTGGGAACTTCACACACACACCATTGAATTGCTTTGCAGGTTTGTGCAGGTTTCCTCACGATGTTTCCTTCACAAGCTCATGGTAAATTTCAAATGTAATTTCGTACATGAATTTCTAAAAACTCAAAGGTGCGAGCCGGGGTTTGAACCCGCGATCCTCTGCTTGAGAGGCCATAGGTCAAACCACTCTGCCACCACGGCTTATTATTAACATATATTGTCATATAAATACTGCGTAAACTAAAGCAGTCTCATAAATGAGTAGTTACCAAAAAATACAGGTGATAATTAGTGTAGTAGTCACGATTTAAAAAAAAAAACAATTTCATTTTACTTACCTATATTTTAAAAACATAATATTCGAACAGTCTTGTTTGAACAATCAACAATAAGGCACAACAAGCAGACATTTCAGACTTTAGTTCGGCAAACATTTTATGTCTTTTAACAAGTAAAAACTTTTTTTTTTATTGTACACAAATTCAAAAGAAAATCATAATTAATAATGTACGGTTCCTCATGGAATCTCATTTTAAACTTATAATTATTTTTCTATTGGACACATCACAAAAGCAATCACGCACACAAGTTCAACAAGTAATACATAATATACCATAGCCTGTTTATCAAAAAATACGGAACTTGCATTAAAACTAATTATCACGATCAAACACTGTAAATTACAAGTTGTAATAGACGATCCGATTATTTTGATAAACAGGGCCCGTATACAGAATAAAATGACAACACTATCTATACAATTCCATTTTGTCATTACAGGGTCTCGAGAATATGAAAATCACCGAACGTTGCGTCAATATTATCAGTTCGAACGTACCACAATTTAGGCAAATAGTTCAATTTGGAATAGTGTTGGGCGTTAAAGTCAAAATATATTTATTCAATTTAGGCTATAACAAGCACTTATGAATGTCAAAAAAGTCTACCGCCTTGCGATTTATTTACATCGATTATTTTGCCTCGTTGGCTTTTCTGATGTCATAGGCAATTCGCATTAACTAGTAGCATAAACGCTAGGAAATTCTGTCTCTCTATTACATGTGCAAGAGCGGGATGGATTCGCTTGCAAGACTTACAGTTTACGATAGAAATCGTCTTGGCTAGGGCCACTAAACATCTAACTCGTGCACCGTTTTCTCGCTTGTCACTTATGCGTCCTTTTCCTACATGGCGAATCGGAAAGGGTGCAAAGCTATTGAAGCGGAGTGGAGACAGAATTACAGAATCCGACCAGATCATTTATCAGGTCCGACTTTAGTTGAAATTCACAACTCTCCTTACCCTGTTTATAATGTAACAATGAGACTAAAGGAACTACAACCCTTTAACTAGCTCCTCTGTGAAATCTCTTGAGAATCGTCCTGTACCATTAGTACGAAAACACGTTGCATTTGCAAAGTAAAAGTTTAGTACAGATCAAGTGAATAATGTATCGCCATCGTATTTTGTCGGATAAGTTCGTATTTACTCGTATCTTGCTTTCTCAACTAGCTTCAGTAAACTTCAGTGAGCTACTTTTGTGGATCTGTGCAAAGTAATATCAGAATTAATCAAAGAAACTAAAGGACACAGACACACTGAGCGCCAAATAGAAAACGGCACACGTATAAGAAGATGCTTGGTGTCAATAAACTAACAACAGTCATCAAACATTGCATATGGCCTGGTAAGCCTCGAGATGACTGTCAGCAGCTGGTGAGAGCGTCAGTTGGCGACTAGCCTTCAGGAATATGACGACGCCGGGCCGAGCGGCCACTGGCTCCGTGTCACACGCCTCTCCGGACCCTGAGGTTATGATGATCAGGCTCGGACTCGGCCGGACCGCTGTGTTGTAGCTGTCGCCTGTTTCCACCTGGGAAAATGTAATAAATAAATATAAGTTTTTGTTACAAAATTCTCTTTTAATACAAGCTTTTTTTGCTGACTATACTTTTTGTTATTTAAGATTGGTTTTTGGAGTCTTTTTGTATTTTTTATCTCAACTCCAAATTTTGTTACTTTTACGGTCATCCCGTAAAACCCATATCGAAAATACAAACTGAAACATAGATGCACAGAAAAACCAGAAAAATACACCATTTTAGTCTAATAGACCATTTTAGTCTATTTTTCTGGTTTTTCTGTGCATCTATGTTCCAGTTTGTATTTTCGATATGACCCTAATTTATCGAAACAGGCGTTACTTTGCGGATGGACTATAACCAATTCTAACATCTCACAGTCTAACGTCTGGTAGCACGGTGAGCGGTTGTTGCTCTGAGGATGACCTCTATTTGAGTTTGAAACGTGTCAGTGTGGTGATAGTTGGGTTTGTGTTTTTTGTCTATTCTGACACTGTAGAAGTGCTGTATGAATACATATATTTGTTGCAAGGTGAGCAAAGTAATATTATAGTACTTTTTGTTGCATAGTTATCCAACTTACACATGTATACCAAATTCCGTTTTTCACAACGACCGGTGTCACAAATAGGCTATTGCACGATACAAACTTACCCTAATCTTAACAACGGCGAAGTCAGGTACTGGCGGCCGCCAGATGCAACTGTTGGAGTCTTCCATTTGCGGGCAGAAGAGCAGCTGGTCCAAAGAGTAACTGCTGTAGTCGAGCATCTCCACCAGGGTAGGAACATCTATCAGCTTGGGTGTGAGTCCAGCTCGCACCACGTTGTCGGAGCATGCCATGCATTCCACACAGTCTGAAAAAAAGTTTTGGTGTGATGTTTTAAAGGAAACTGGAGGTATTAAATATACACTGTTTTACTGGAATTTTCACATGTTTTTTCTTTTCAGAAATGTTATGGGTGGAAAGTCAAAGCCCAAAGTAGCTCAACAATTTAGTACATCATCATTGGCGTTGTTTTCATAATCATAATTTTTGATTCATTACAAACTGTCTCAGTATTTTGGTTTATGTGAAAAAGTACTAAGGAGTTAAGCTACTTTTAAGCTTGACTGTAGGTACCTACCATAACGAAACTGAAATTGTAATAAAGAACAAATTGTTGCGAAACTGAAAAAACTAGGACTTGACTTCAGTTATAGTGAAATAAGTTAAACTTAAATGAAATTGCAAAGAAACTGAAATTGTTACAACAGTAAATTTTAATACAATGCTGCTGCTACGACACAATGTTGACTTTACATTAAATCTGTAGGTAGATTTTAAATAAAAAATATGTATCTTCACATGAGCAAAGTAATGCCTGATTAAATTAATTACCTCCACTTAAGTAAGCATGCGGCAAGTTAGCGTTGAGGAATATGGCCTGTCCAGGGCGGAGTCGCAGGTAGTTCATGAAGTAAAGCGCGTAGCATCCTACGTCACCGGGGAACTGCGAGTGCAGTCGGCGGAGCAGCGGGAAGGAAAGGGCCGACTGGGTTCCCTCTTCTGAAAACAAACGGATTTTTTAAATAGAACTACATACTTAAAAAATTGCTAATGTTGCAAACAGTTGCCAAGGAACTCAAAAAAAAATTGTTTTTCTTTCTCATTTGAATTTTAAGGAAAATGAAGAAAGCCGACGAGTCACGAGCGACGTTAACATTCCGGCCACAGATGTCCGGTTGTTCAAAATATTCCCAAAATTTATGGAAAAAATAATAGGATGGTTTTTGACGCCATTGACTAATAATTCCAAGACACAGATCTATTAAAAACTATTCTATCTACAACCTATAAAAACCAGTAAAGGAGATCATTGCACATAAGAAACAACAACAGTGAGTTACATCTTCGGCCTCATCTACATGAGGTAAGTCAGATGTCAGTTGCCAGGCAATTCTAAATAATATAAACCGGCCAAGAGCGTGTCGGACACGCCCAAAATAGGATTCCGTAGCCATTTCGAAAAAATTAAGTAATATTTTTCTAAGGATTTCGTGTTTTATACAGAATCTTCCAAGTTTAGGTATATTTTATACCTTAGGCTGCTATATAGTCTTAAATTACTAATAATTCTCAAGCAAACTTAGCCGTTATAGTTTTCCTTGAAAGTTTGATATAAAGAAAGAAAGAAAGAAAGAAAGAAAAGTTTATTTTGGCTCCAAAATGTACCACCTAAAACTAAGACTAGAACTAGCACTAAAACTATGTTACTAGGTGACACGGCAGGATACCAAAAAGGGTCTCCACTCAGCATGTGTTGCCGCACATTATGTGCAGTAACGCTGGTTTTCTGTGGAGCCCAAATACTTACAATACAATACAATATACTTACTACCATCCTGAATTTTTTCAAATTTTTCCACCCACCAGTTTAGGTTTTAGAGGGGGGGGGACGCTCGATTTTCATGAAAATTTGCACTAAAGTTTAATATTTCGCAAACAAATCACTGAATCGAAAAATCGTCTTAGCAAACTCCTAATGGTTTTAAACGATACCCCACACTATAGGGTTTCATGAGAAAAAAAAATCACCCCCACATTACGTCCATGGGAGGTACCCTAAAAAAATTTTTTTTGACTTTTTTATTCTACCATACGGACAGACAGACAGACATGGCGAAACTATAAGCCACTATAAGGGTTCCGTTTTTGCCATTTTGGCTCCGGAACCCTAAAAAAACAAATAGAAACCGAAGTAGTTCGAAACTATTGATGAAGTCCTAGTCAACTTGAGTTTAAAATACCTTCTTTTTCCAACCGTTCACATAAGGTGTTTAAACTGGCAGCAATCACAGCTTTATCAGAGGTCATCAGGGAGCTGAACACTTGTTTCAGAGGTATGCCGCTGTCCCCATGCTCTTTGTGAGCTAGAAAAGTGTTGACACAATCTTCTGGTAATATCTTGGTTAGTTCTGGCAATTCTGAAATCAAAGAATATATTTTTATTGTTGATGTGAGTCAGTCAATTGAAAGACTCTGCTTTACTCAGTACAGCCACATACATTAATATCTGACACAACGGAGCTTGCAAAAATATCTATCTGATACAAGTCTATTTCTAGGGCCAGTAGGATGTGTCAGATATTAAATGCAGATGACTGTACCATAGGGTATAAATTGGTGATCATCAAAAGAATGAGTCGCAGTTTCATATTAACAATACTGGTGACTCTGATGAGTCAACTTAAATAAGATTCAAGTATTAGAATAAGTAGTGTAAGAGCTTGCAACGGACAATTTTACCTTAAGTAGTATAGTGAATAATTAGTGATTACTGAAAACTTAGTGTTAGTGAACTATCTTGAACAGTATAATAAATAGTATTAGTGAACAATCAGTGATTACCAAAAACTTAGTGTTGGTGAACTATCCCGCGGGAAAGGCATGTAGTGTATTGGAAAAAGAGGGTACCCTCACATTTCGTCAGTCTGGTTTTGTCAGGTATGTACGACGCGTGAGCTTCCCAATTTCTCTCGTTATTTCTGATACATAATACTTTGTTATAAATCACTCTATCAGTAATTGCTCTAACTGTTCAGATAAGGACAAGGATCAGAGCAAAACTTAAGGTTGTCTTTTTCTATTTCATATTCATAAAATTTGCATTACTTATGATAAACGAGACTAAAGGTTTTTTTACCTACTTAATTAAGCTTAAATAAAAAATCATATTCAAACTTACTTTGAAGATGGTTTTGAATCTCCCGGAGTGGTCGGAATCCACACAGGGCCTCAAACGGTGTCAATGCTATTGCTAATTCGGGTTTGTGGTTTGGGTCTTTGTATAAATCTGGAAACTTTGCATGGAGCTCCTCAGCATGCGCCTGTAAAACCAATTAACACTATTTAATATTTTAATCTGGTTAGTGTGACAAAACTGTACTAGTCAGCATAATATCATGGAGACATGGATTGCATGGTCTAGTCTAGTTATTCTTTCAAATAACAATTAATTGAATAACATGAGGAGTTTACAAAAGTATCTCCAGCTGTCCTAGTTTTTTAGTTTCATTAATATTACTTTATCTAACCTAAACAAACATAATATTAACAAGTCTACATGCTTAGCTGGAGCTAACTTAACAGTATGTGTAGGAATTCCTACTGATAACAAGTATTGTTTAGTCATTTAATTATGGCTGTATTATTATTTATTTGTAGTTATGTTATTATATTCATCGAATGCAAACTTTTTTTTTCTAATTTTTTTTTGAGGCTTAAGTGCACCTTTGTGACTATGCCAGCCTCATTGAAAGACTCGATGAATGCAAACTTCAGTCATCAAAATCTTAATAATTAAATTTTATAATTTAAACATGACTTGTAAATGAATAAATAAATACCTTATTCGGATGTGCTTGAACAGACAAAGCTTTGCCTATGGACAAGATCTTGAATAAAAATGGCACTGCAACACCAAACCTCTTCTTTACCACTGGCCCGATAGCATCCAAATTGTCTTGGATATACTCTGACAAGAATACATTCCGTTCAATGATAAGTGAAGGTCCGTTTGGATGGGTCCCCATCCACAACTCAGCATATGGCTTGTCAGGATCAATAGTAATACTAGAGTCCGCACTGGATAGTAATTTGGCTACCATGCTCTCTTTACCCAGTTTGCCCCAATCATAGTTTTGTACTTTGTATTGGAGCTCCATAATACCCTGCAACATAATTAAGATGTTTTATTTGCATTTAAATAAAACTTTGAAAGCTAAGATTACCTAATAAATAATAAGGATTAAAACCTTAATCTGGCGTCCGTATTTTCTTTAAGTTAGTGGTTAAGTGTAACTATTGCTAGAAGTAATAAATAAATAACAATAAATAACTTACTTTGTATCGGAATCCTAGTTTTGTCAGTCAAAAGTAGACCTGTAATAAACTTACTATATTAAAAAACCGATAGAGACAAGACGCTGTGAAACTGATGGTAGTTTAAATTGGCTAGATTGGTTGGCAATCGATGATTGATCAGTGATGTTTCAATTCTATCTGAATAAATACGATAAAGTGTTGCTTTGCAAAATTAAAAGAATAGGCACTGGTTTTCCGTTGGAACAAAAGTATAATCAAAGTCACATATCAAAAATCCATAGACAATAAAAAGATGTATTAAAACCTAAAAGACTCTAAAAAGTTGTGCAATCTTGCACATTCTCCCCTTTTTTAAAGGGACGAGGATCTGGGCTAACTTCTTCTGTGATCTGAGAAAGGCGCCAGCAGCGGTGGTGACTTCTGCGACTCGAATCACCCATCTCGTCCAGGGTACAGCCGGGTGAAGCGATCTTTGAGCCACGAACGACAGAGCAGATCGGAATCATTAAAATCGCAGAAAATTATTATGCCAATCACTATGTCACTCTCTGCAATTGCGGGTGGAGTGCAGCTTCCTGTTCTGGGTGGTAATAAGGATAGATTTTCGTTCATCCAGCATTGCCAGAAATGATCGGCTAGCCTGTCAGCACTTCGCCATCTGCTCCTGCCGAGATCAGATTTGTTAAGAGCTGCGGGAACTGGGCGCTCAGATGATGCTCCGAGAATCAGGTGCGCTGGCATTAGAGCCTCGTCGGCATCTTCCAGCAAAATACGAGTTAGTGGCCGTGAATTTACCAGAACTTCAGCTTCTGTCGCAAAGGTTGTCAAAACTTCATCAGAAAGAGCTCTTTCTTGTAGCGTTTTTCTAGCACATATTATTCTTGGCGCTGCAGATCTGTTGCTTTCACGTTCTCGCCATTAAAGCTTGATGTATTCAGTCGAAAATTAATGTTGCTACGACTATTTGACGAGGCATGTGATAATTTCGTTGATGTAGGGTGACAACTTGAAAAGGGCAACTGCTTTGTGGCAAAGGCTTTCGGTTCTTCTCTGTCGTAAGATGTGGACTTCAGATAGTTGTAAATCACCTACAGATACTCTTCTGGCCAAATTGAAAATTAGAAGATATTGGGCATACTAGGAGAGGATGTGCAAGCAGGTTGGAAGGTACACAAACTTCCTTCTAGACGAGGCAGATTAAAATGAAGGTCTCGACCTTGTAGACTACGCATACGCAATAATGAAATGAATTGATGCGCTTTGCCGTTGCTCGCACCATTCTCATCCAGGAGCCGAAATGATTTGGATTTGCGGAGACTGGTGCGGGCAGATCGGTTTCAGTGATGAGATGAATAAGAGCATTTTGTTTATACTCTTTACGGCCTAGTCTGCTAATATCGATCTAAAGCTCAGCGGGCCAGTCTGAAGAAATTAGGAAAGCAGATACTGAACTGTAGCGACATTCTGGAGAAAACGCAGAGTGTTTAAAGTAAGTGGCAACATCCGCAGCGTTTAAGTCACTCGGGACCCCACGAAAGGCTTGAGGGTGCGAGCGTCACTACGAAGCCAACCCAGAGCGGTAATTGAATTAAACCAGAAACCACATCGCAAAGCATCAGACGGTGGGCTTCGTCTATAGACGTCGCAAGACGTGCAGTTATTAAATAGAGCGCCTTGTAACTCTAAGTCGAAAATTTAAACAGATTTAGGTGGCGAAAGCTGTACTTTGCCACAGATGAGAGAGAGAGAGCCTAATGTCACCGTCCTTGTAACTAAGGTGCCAGTAGATGACAGCTGCAAATGCACACTCACTCGCATCTGAGGACAAATAGAATTCGCAACTCACTGCCTTGAGATCACTCAAGTTATAGCGCCGTGGAATAGGCAAGCTCTAAATTGAGATTAGGCCTTGGTACCGTAACTTCCACGCAGCGCAATCTCCTTGAGGGAGCTCTTAGCTCCAGACCACACCCTTGCGCCAAGCGTCTTGAAGCAAGATGCGACCGCAAACAACGATGAGAGCGATGCGATGGTTTCGAGCGCCGTGCACTCGAGAACCTGCACAACGCACTCGTGCTCAGCGCTGTGGGCTTAATTTCTGTTAATTTTATTGAATTGAGTTTACTTTGTGGCCTAATAAGATTTTCTAAAATAAAACGATATTTTTTTATTTCAGGCTCGTTCAGTGTGGTGTGGTTGACAACGTCAACTTGTCTAGTCTTGCTGCAACCGAAACCAAACAAAACCCAGCCCAAAGCAGTCAGAATAGCAACGGGTTGTGTGTTGGTTCCCTTGCGCGTAGCTATGGCAAAAGATAAATGCCAGTTATCAATACCTATGATCACCATTGGTTTAACGTCCTCATAACAAAAATTGCCAGCTATGTCAGCGAGGTACGCATACTTGCGCACGCTCTCGTGATGTGCAGACTGACGAGCAGCACCTAAACCACTAAAAGATCTCGCCTCTTTGATGCAGTGTGTTTCAGTCGAGTGGCGACCCTTTATATTGAAATTGACGTATTGTGCGTTAAAGTCTTTTTCTAGACCACCTACACAATCTAAATGAATTAGTTTTTCAGGGCCCTTAGCACCAATCCTAGCAGAAATGTCAGAGTCTATAAAGGTCCCTGTGGAGCCGTCATCTAATAATGCGTAAGTGTTAACACTACCAGAAGGTCCTGACACGGTCACGGCAACTATTTTTAATAGCGGGCGAACGGAAGACTCTTTAGGTGACGATGAAGTTGCATGCGTCAATATTTCGTGGTCCGAGTCGTCGGACGGCGATGCCGGTGCGAGCGCCGTGGGCGCGCTGCAGGCCGCGGGCGCGTTGCGGGCCGCGGGCGCGGCTGCGCTGGAGATCGATGGCGCGGGCTCGTCGTCGTCATCGTCGTCTTCCACGTCGACGTGCGCGGCGACCGCGCGCTCAAGTTTTGACCCATGCAATAATACGTGATGACGCATGCCACAACCATCTACGCTACATACTTTTTTAGTGCAAGAAGGTTTGAATTTGTGAAAACCTTTTCGGAAACATCTGGGGCATAATTTATTATTTTTGATAAACTGCCACCTATCATTTACTGTCATTTTGACAAATTTACTGCAATTAGATAATTCGTGAGTTTGTTTACATAGCGAACAAATATTTTCGGAATTATCAATCGTGTTTATTGGTGATGGAATGCTATTCGAATTATTTTCAGCAACAATATTTACCCTGTCTCTGTATGCGGTCTGCCGAGCGGCGCCGGGCGACGTATAATCCATCACGCCCCCAAACCTATACTGCAGATCGACTTCACGCGACAGGAAATCTGCGAACATTTCTATTTTCGAAACGCAATCAACACAAGAATGGGCATAATCCAACCAACGTGGACGCAGCAGTAAAGGCAGCTTGCTCCACAGTGCTTGAAATAGCTCGGGTGAACATAAATAATCCGGCTGATTTAGCAGGCGGATAACTTCTACGCAGTTGCGTACCCGGCTCGCAAAAATAACGAGATCTTTGCCGTCGTAGTTCACCTTAGGCAATGCGCGCACCGCCGCCACCTCGTGCATGACGACGAGCTCGGGGCGGCCGAAGCGCGCGTCGAGCGCGGCCAGCACCGCCGCGGGCGCGCGCGCTGCCGCCAGCAGCCCCGCCACAGCCTCGCGCGCTGCTCCACGCAGAGCGCATGACAGCCTCGATAAATTGTCACTTGCCGACAAACCTTGAGCTGTATTTTCGTAAGCTCGTTTTAGAGCTAACCAATCTAAATAAGACTTGCCGTCGAAAGTGGGCAAATCCGTCTTCGTGACGGGAGAATTAACTTTATTTATTAACTTCTCCAACGAATTAACTAAGCGCGTCACTCCTCCGTCTTCAGGACGATACTGTTGGGGAGAGCGATCACATGCCGCGGCACCCAGGCCGCGCGGTGCTCTCGGTCCCTGTGTCGCGCACTGGGCCACGGTGTCATCGAACCTGAAAGGCGGGTTGGCACTAAGTAAATGTTGTTCGGTAGGATTAGGAATCACATTATTTACCCAATCCTGTACACTAGCACGACTACGCGTGCCGCGGCTACCGCCGCGCTGGCTAGCGCCCGCCTCTATGGCAGCGAGACTAGCTTTCAGCTCAAGTTCGGCAACATGCCGCTCTCGCTCTGCCGCTCGCTGTGCCTCAGCCGCCTGGCGCTCTGCCGCCGCCGCCTGGCGCTCTGCCTCCAGGCGCTCGCGTTCATTTTCTATGTCCGCTAGTCGGCGTGCGTGCAGGGCTTGAGCCTCCAGCTGCCGCGCCACTATGGTAGAGCGTGAGGTAGCGCCACTTGACGTGCGGGAAGGTGCCGACTGTGCGGCGTGTAGGGGCGGGTCCGCGCTTCGCTGCACGGACGAGGAAGACTCCTGATGCCGAAGGGCGGGTCCGCGCTTCGCTGCACGGACGAGGAAGACTCCTGATGCCGAAGGGGCGGGTCCGCGCTTCGCTGCACGGACGAGGAAGACTCCTGATGCCGAAGGGGCGGGTCCGCGCTTCGCTGCACGGACGAGGAAGACTCCTGATGCCGAAGGGGCGGGTCCGCGCTTCGCTGCACGGACGAGGAAGACTCCTGATGCCGAAAGGGCGGGTCCGCGCTTGGCTGCGCGGACGAGGAAGACTCCTGTTGCCCTGCCAGAGATGTCACACCACCTCCATGTTGGGCACGTTTACTTTTGCACTTTTGGAACGCGTATTCATAATTTTTACCGGTAGATGGACCAATATTTTGGATTAAAAGAATAGGCACTGGTTTTCCGTTGGAACAAAAGTATAATCAAAGTCACATATCAAAAATCCATAGACAATAAAAAAGATGTATTAAAACCTAAAAGACTCTAAAAAGTTGTGCAATCTTGCACAGTTGCTTTGCAAAATTAAAGCGACAACCTGACCGGACCGGACGACGACTGACGGACGACATTCATACATTTTGACATTACATACTCTTTGATGACGACTGTCCTGTCATTGTTTGTCATCAACTTAACGTCAATGTGTCATCTTACTGTCAGAAGCAATGAGAATAACAGCGACTGGAGTCGACTTTGTAAGCTTGTATATTATACTACTCTTTGGTGCTGAACACTGAACATACTCGTACTTCCGAACCGAAACAAAATAATTTAAAACATAAATCTAAGGATCTGTCCGCACTTTTTTCCGCGCGGTTTTTTTTTTCGTAATTCTGTTACACATAAGAGTATCCGCACTGGCGATAAAAAAATCGCAGAGATTGTATGTAAAGGAAGAGATTTGTTAGATCAATTTCCCAGAATAACAAAACAAGTACTTAGCAAAATTTCCGTTCGCATTTTTTTCCGAATGTTTTTTTTCACACTATGTTTTATTACTGAAGCTTATTTTCACAGTAGTGTTTTTTCTACTTTTGCGTAGTTTTGGCCCTACGGGCCGATGCAAACTTGACATAACATAACCTAATCCTACCTAAGTATGTTTCTGTGTCGATTCTGTTTAGGAAAAAACGCGACTGAGAAAATAAGATTCAGCAAAAACGCATGTTGGGGAAAAAATTTTTTTGGGAAAAAATGCGAACGGAATTTTTGCGACTAGGAAATAAAGATTCTGGGAAATTGATCTATCAAGCGCCCTGTTTACGTGTACACGCCCATAGTAGCTACGTCTATGCAACAAATGTGTTTTAATGCAGCTCCTCCCCCCTCTACACTGTAAGAACACTAGGTACACTACTAATCACATAAATACAAATACTACCGCCACACCCCACTTCCTTAGTTAAAAACTTAAAATACTTAGATAGTTAGTTAAAATAGACGAAGAGACCAGAAATAAAAGGCTTGTAATAAAAATTGTCTTCTGAATATGGTGGCAAAAAAGACTATGATACAGTCACATTCTAGATGTTATAGCTTTATTTACATAATGGGGTAGGTACATTGGTAATCATGTGGCACCAATTTTGCTTTTCTTCGTTTCAAACTGTTTAATATCATCTCTGAGACTATCAAAAATACGCGACGACTTCTTCGCCAACTTTAAAACGTCATCAGTGTGCCTCGTGTCGGCTATTTTCTTGGCGTCTATGACTCCCTGTCCATGCTTCGATGGTTGAGGAATAGCGAACCCAGAGAGCCCTCGATTGTGTATTTCCACGTTGGGACCTTCTTCTACCGACTCGCAAATTCCAGGCTCACCAGCACCCAATTCGGGCTCGGGCGCGAATTTCGGATTCTGGCGTACATTTTTTCCCGATGACGGGTGATATTTCAACTCTAGCTCCTTTAGATCCAAGTAGGGATATTTCTTCATGATGACCAACTGTTCGTATTGTCGAAGGTCGGCGTCGCTCAATTTGTTCTTCTTTGTAGGTTTGTTCGTGTACAAGGCGGTGTAATTCTGAAGCGTATTGGTTTCGCTGAGTTCGGTTGGATCGTTTAAAGTAAATTTTTTGGTCCGGTCTGTGGTTCCACGATAGTTAGAATCGCATTTTAATGAACCTGGGGGTATTAAATTTGTTTAACATATTTTTTTATTGAAAAAGTATACCACTATAAGTAAAATTAAAATCTTGTAAAGTTTAATATGGATCCGAGCCCTCAATTTTAGAATCATTGCCTGACGTAACAATTTCTGGACCAAGACTTGTAAGGATAACGATGTTAACCTAAGTATGTAGATAAAGTCCTACTCATGTACTCAATCTCATATATACCTAGTGCCTAGTGCCATCGCCATCCACGAAAACGCGTGATTTTGACAAAATTAGACATTAATAACATTGTAATAAGAACCACGGCACGCGTCATCGTGAATGACTCTACCTATACTCTTATGATCCTCTCTCAAGTTATGATCTAATCGTAAACCCCTTCCACACATTTGGCTTTGGGTTTTACCTTGGTTGGGTAAAAGCTACAATCTATCCTAGAACTCTCTTACGTCTAACCTAACCTAACCTAACCATTACAACTATTTTGAAAACGTGTTAGTATCACGGGTCTTTTTACTTCACTGTACCGTGGAGGTCGAACCCAACTCTATTTAAACCAGTGGTGCCAGCACCGGCTCTGAGGTCTACCTCAAGCCCCCCTCCTCTTGCTCTAGCTAGGCGCCAGATAGCGCAGCAAGAGGCGCAATTTTTCAGTTTCCAGTGCAAAATAAAATTACGCTACTTTGACAGGTGCGAAAGCTATGTAGACATTCTCGCTCTACCTTGGTCCAGGGCTAGAGCGGGTGCTGAATGGCGCAGTTACGTGTAACGCAAAATATATATAATTATTTACCACTATGAATAAAATTGCGTTGGATGTTACATAAGAGGGCTTCCTAAAGCCATTTGATTTTGTAAAGGTAGAGCAAATTAATTCAGAAAGTTGAATACAACTTACGATTACGATTAGAACTCAAACCAATCGAGTACCACTCCTTCGTTTCCCTATGAAGAGGAAACGTGTAATTGAAAGACAAACACAACAAGATACAAACTACGATGAAAGCTGGAGCATATTGGTGCATAATGTTAACTGTAAAACACTTTAACATTGATCTTTCTTTTATGTTTGTAATTTTTTTGCTCTGATCTGATTCATCACGAATGTGTGACATTTGACAGGCTGAAAAATAAAAAGTAACCCATAAAGACATAAATAAAAAAAACTCAGTAGTTCGGCCTTTTTAGGGCGGAGCTGAAACGAGTATCTTATATTTGATTGGGCCGTTTCACCCCTTTCCTGTTATCAAGAGTGAGATGGGGTGTCGGGGGCGTGGCGTGTTCCTGAGGGATGATGGGAATTCGCACCTGACGCGAGAAGCCCTCTCGGTCAATCCACGTGTCTGAGGTGCTCGAATAGCACGTGTGAAGTGCTTTCCATTAAAATGTCCTCAATGACGTGGTGAAAAAAAAACTTTACAAAAAGCCTCGTCTTAGCCAATTTAGCTTTAACGCTGCAAGTTTAAAAACTGCAAATAAATTTAATTGTTCTCGTTTGTTATACTCTGTCATTTCCTAAACATGTCGTCAGATTTGAACAAATCAAAAAGTTAAAAAACTACCGAAATATTTTAAATTAAAAACGTAAAGTGTGATCAGTAGTCCAAAAATTCCTAAATGTCGGGTGAGGCAAAAGAACCTGAGACTACAATTCGGACCCCACGACCGTCGTCACCACGCGAATTTTTCGCGCGCATTTACGGCCATCTTGAAGAACCTAAGGGCGGTGAGGCCAGTGAGGCGAAGGTCAGCAGTGTTAGCAGTCGAGGTAGCGAGTCGGGGTCCGATGTGGAAGTTGGTAGTGACAGGCAGGATGGCCCGCTATGGCCGCCAGCGCTGCAGCTGTGCCCGCGGCCGCTGTTACTGCCGCACCAGCAGTTGGCGTTCGGAGCTGGATTGGCTGCTTTTTGTAAGTGTTGCATACATTACTATTTCATTCCGTAATATTATTTTCATTAGCAATACGTTTCTTCAACGAAATCTAAGTTTTTTAAAACAAATAAATTTTGTCCTGCGTACCTACTAGTAGACCACCGAGGAATCCCGTCCGACGATTCGAAAAACTTTTTAGGTACGAGTATTTAAGTAAATCTTTTATTCCATTCTATACCTACCTCCATATCCATACTTAAATGAATCATTCATGAATGTGAAACTACTCAAATTGCTGAACCGATTTAGATTAAATTAGGGTTAATGGAATTTAAGATCCTGGGCCTTCCCAGACAGCTGCAGGTATGTCCTTACATATAACCTTTTTTATGCCTAAAAGGGGAAAATTCTGTAACGAAACTTCGTCATTTTTGAAATCAGAAATGTTGTCTTCAGAATCTTGTCTAGGTAATAAACATAAATGAACTGAAACAATTAATTGCTTTGCTCACCCGCCTTTGATAGCTACGTTTATGCAAGAAATGTGTGTTCAGCAGTTCCTCTACCTCCACACATACATAATATTATTACCGATTTTCTAAAATCAACCCCTAAAGGAATGAAATAGAGGGGGAAAGTTTTGAATATTCGGTGAAAGCTTTAGGGTGAAGAATGCTTTAATCGATGAAAGAGATGAAGAACCTCACCACAAATTTGAAATCTATGCGGGCAAGGCGGCGGGTATAGGTAGTGCCACCAGAGTTGAGGTCATGCACACAAGAATATATTGTCTCATGTATCTAATAATAGCGGGATTTTGACATTCATTTCATTCATTCATTCATTCATGAAATAAAATATTTTATTGGTTAATTATAACCAATAAAATAACCAATAAATAAATAAATAAATAAATATCACGGGACAATTCACACCAATTGACCTAGTCCCAAAGTAAGCTTAGCAAAGCTTGTGTTATGGGTACTAAGCAACGGATAAATATAATTATATAGATAGATACATACTTAAATACATATTAAACACCCAAGACCCGAGAACAAACATTCGTATTTTTCATAGAAATATCTGCCCCGACACGGGAATCGAACCCGGGACCTCAAGCTTCGTAGTCAGGTTCTCTAACCACTAGGCCATCTGGTCATCTAATACAGTATATTAATACTGGTGGGTTTCCATCAAGGTCTTAAAATTATACAGTCATAAGATCTCCACATTATTCCAACAAACTGCATGCATTAATTTTAATGTTATGGTTCCAAGCCCACCAAAAAAAATACTCGTAGGTATAATACCTAACAGTGGCGGCCCACGTTTTAATTTTTATTTTCTAGTTTTTGGTAAAGCTGATTTAATTATTTTTAATAAAAAAAAAATTACCTAATGTAATAATTTGCCTGTGACTCACGTTGCCTCATTGACATGCGAAAACAGCAAAATTGGAAGTGATAAAATAGATAGTAAATAGTAGGTAGAAAAGAAAACCTGAAGTAGGTACGGTCGAGGAAATTGAATTATTTCTTTAGATGAAGTGAAACGACTTTTGGCCATTACCAGAAATGCGATGGAGAAGTTAAGGAAAGTGAGGAGGAGTCGCAACATTTCCAAAGCCACCGAAGTCAGGCTCGTGCGAACAGTGGTATTCCCCATTTTTAACCCCCGACGCAAAAAGAGGGGTGTGATAAGTTTGACCGCTAAGTGTGTCTGTGTGTGTGTCTGTCTGTCTGTCTTAATCGGGTGGATCGATTTGAATGCGGTTTTTTTTTATTGAAAGCAGGTTTTCTAGCGATGGTTCTTAGACATGTTTTGTTTTATCAAAACCGGTTCAGCCGTTTTTGAGATATTGAACTTTGAAGTGACAAAGTCGGGGTTTTCCACTTTTTGTTGGTAATACGGTATTTGACTATTTTGTAAGTACTTATATGTTTTATAAATTAAAACAACACAATGCCTGTTATCGAATAAAGAAACAATTTTTAAGCTACCTTTACAAATAACAAAGTTATGAGGGTTTGAAATTCAAGATTAGACAGAGAAAGACATACTGGCATGTGACGTCACACGCCAGTACCGCCATACTTGCTGCATAGAGAAAAGCGTTTGAGAAAGAGACAGGTATATAGATTTTTCAAAAAATCACTATAAATCCAATTTTCAACCGATTTAAGTTTTCTCTTCGCTAAACACTGTCTGTCTATCTATATTTTCATAATAATATTAAGATATGGCAAATTCAGGAGTTGTCAAATACCGTATTCTTAACGCGGCAGAGACATGGACAGTGCGCGAGTTGCAATTTGGAAAGGAGTAAAGTGGCTACTCTAGAGATGTGGTGCTGGAGAAGGATGCTTGGTAGGTATATCATAGACGGAGTCCCTCACCAACGTGTCCATACTCCAAGAGCTTGGCAATACGCAGCGTCTATCGACCATAATACAGTCGTGCATGCTGCAGTACTTTGCACATGTCTCCAGGCGGTATGGGGACTCCAAAGAGCGGCTAGTCGAGCAGGGAAATGTGGAGGGCACCAGGTCGCGCGGCAGATCACCTATGCGCTGGACTGACCAAGCCGACAGACGAAGCCGCTGTAGGGAGCGGCGTATCTGAATGTGTCAGACAGTCTGTCAACAGATCGATCGTACGGAGAACTGTGTCCGCCTCTACCACCGACGCGGACGCCTCAACGTGACCACGACCGCTCTGCCAACAGCGACACGACAAAGAAGAACATGATTTCTTTGGAAAATGTATGGGATGTTACCATGACATAGTAGCACAACTAAGGTTTCACCCTGCTTCGTGATTCAGCTTCCTCGATTCGACATCTAATGCCGCATCAGGGTAGTATGGGTGGGTTCAATTCAAATATCTACAATTATTATTTACTTCGCATGTCTAAAATGCTTAAAAAACCGTAAATGTAGTATTAATATTACAACGAATTTAAAAGGAAACCTATCACGGCTATGTAGGCTTTTTATTATCTACCCTAACAAAGATAAAAATTTGTAGTTTTTATAACCGACTGCCCGAAGGACAGTTGTGTTTTTAGGTATGCTTTTTTCATGATATAAATAGTGTGATATTTTTATTCAAAAGTAACTAGTATTCAAAAATATCAGTTGATGATGAAAATGAAATTAAAAAAAACATGAAAGTCATAAGTATACCTACTAACCAACGTTGTGTATGTTGGTTTGGTACCCAGAGTTAAAACTTTCCCGATGAAAGCATCAAATTTCATAGGTATGTAGTAAATTATAATGTATATCGAAAATACAAACTGAAATATAGATGCACAGAAAAACCAGAAAAATAAGACCAGCGCTGGGAATCGAACCCAGGTCCTCGGCATTCCGTGCCGTGTGTTATACCGCTACACCACCGCTGGACAACGATACAGACACGAATTTCTGCTATGCGCCTCATATCTCAGCTGGTGTTGTTTCTTATTTAGCCACTTAAGCAGCGACACTAGCGACATCTATGCCGTAGCCCTCATCGAGATTCACAATCTTAATTTGATTGCTTAATAACGATATCTCTTGTCCGGGTGAGCGGTTAGTTCCGATGGAGTGCCGAAATAAGTTTCTCGATGAGGGCTACGGCATAGATGTCGCTAGTGTCGCTGCTTAAGTGGCTAAATAAGAAACAACACAAGCTGTGATATAAGGTGCATACGAGAAATTCGTGCCTGTATCGTTATCCTTTGTCGTTATCCAGCGGTGGTGTAGCGGTATAGCACACGGCACGGAATGCCGAGGACCTGGGTTCGATTCCCAGCGCTGGTCTTATTTTTCTGGTTTTTCTGTGCATCTATATTTCAGTTTGTATTTTCGATATAGGTTTTACGGGATGACAGGAAAAGTAACAAAAAATTAGGAATTGAAATAAAAAATACAAAAAGATTCCAAAAAAACAATCCTTCCATGTCCTTACTTATAAAATGATGCTTTTGTAGTTTAATGCTTGTAAATAATTTTCTCGCAATCGAAGAGAAAAATAAATTCACCATGCTTGAGAACTAAAAGCCAGCTTGCCTAACCACCTCGGATTAATATAATTATGGTTATCTTATGATATAAAATGCCTTTGCCTGCTTTTCAGTCCAAATTTTTTACAGGCTTGGTCGTTTATTATAACTTGTACTTAGAATAACATTAACCATTTTACACATTTTTATTCCAATCTAGATTCTCATTTGAATACATTGAATACATAATACTTAGATACCTCTACGGACCGATACTTAATTCAGGGAACCCTCAAAGCAAGATCAAAGATACTTTTATATCGCCGGACCATCTTAGCCGTGAAAATAAAATATTCTGTAGAAAAATATTGTGAATATAAAAGAGCGTGTTTGTGGAGATAATCCGTGGCAAGCTTCAGCTTCGTGGACGCCCGAGATACACAATCACAATCCTTTGCTGGTCTCTTTCAAAGTAATGAATAGAGCAATAGATGCCTGTTATTTTTTATAAGTATTTTTATACAGATTACCTATCAGATAAATTGAGCTGTGTTCGTTGAGATTGTTAATTAATGCAATTTGTTTAAGGGTACGAGAATTTACTTAACATACCTCTGAAACATTATACAAAAATGTAGCATTCCTATTTCAAAGTGAAGAACAAAGACAAAGATGCAAATGAACAGGCGAGTCACCTGATGGACACCCATAACATAAGTTCAATTACGGATGCGTTGCCGGTCCTTAGAGAAAACACTTTGAGGGGTGTCATACCAACTAGACTACCGAGAATCCGTCCAACTACGGACTACAACTACGTGCGTATTGTAAAATAGTGGAGTGGTAAAAAAATCCGGTGCCCTTGGCTTCTACAAATTTCGAAAATCGCAGTTCGTATCGTACCGTCCCTCTCACGCTAGTATTAAATTATGATAGCGTCAGCGGGACGGTAAGATACGAAGTTCGAATTTTGCACTTCTTTGTACACTTAGGGCACCGCTTAGGACCTGGTTTTAGAATAGGACGGACTCATTTCTTCCCGTGGTTTCCGTAAAAGGCTATTTATTATACTCTATCTTAATGTGAGAGTGGGCGCAGCGCTTTTTATTGCTAACTATATGAACTCCAGACTCCGGCACTGCGGTGCGAAAGGGAAGGAGAAAGACCCACACTATTTTCTCAAGAAAGTCGTCATGAAGGTTTATAAGTAGGTACTACTGACTGATCGCCAAACGCCGACCAGGACCACTCTATCAAGATTGTAGCGACTTAGAAGAGACTCGGTGCGGGTTCAAATGCCGTCCGACGATCCGTCCGAAAATTATTTTCTTTTCAGTGAAAATCCCAAAAGTTTAAAACATTAAATAATTATTAACTTCCTACACAAAATCGTGTATATATTTTCATTTTTGTTTTTGTTTTATTTCTGTTTACTGCTTATTGTTATTTATTAATTTTGTTGTAAGTATTTGTTTTGTGAATGTGAATAAATTTCTTCTTTCTTTCTAATATAACTCCCGCTGTTAGTGTGGTGCGGTCCCTCTGACACTTATACTATTTAATACGAGAGCGAGAGGGACGGTACGATCCGAACATCGAGTTTCGAGTTTCGTAGTAGGCCTGCAGAAAAGAGTGTTGCCCGCTGTACCCATCACTACTGTAAAGAAATAAAACTCTTTTCTTTGGACAAACGTGTAATAGAATTATTCGTCTAATGAAATACAACAGAATATATTCGTCTCATAGCACACTGAAATACTTCTGCGTAGCTGGATGTTATAAATTCTATACCGACAACAATGCTTGCGCAAACAAAATTCCGTTAAGCTGCTTATTTGAATGAAAATCGTTTCCATCAACAGCGATTCTTATTGCTATGAAAATAGTATCATAATGGTTTGTCGCGTGGTTGAAAAACGTTCCGCTACATCGCTCGGCTACTCCGTTTTAACGTGGAGTGGAATGGGAGCAAGTGGGAGAGAGTGAGGGAGTTTGGCGTAGTGTGAGGGAGTATGAGGGAGTGTGACAGCTCGCTTGGCGCCGCGCTGATGCGATTACGACACCACGACTCAGCGAGCGGCAATGGCTCCGACGTCGTCCCATTCGGACCCACTCTCACGTGAAAATTGTCGGCACTGTTCTACTCTGCTATAAAATCTACCCATTGTTCGCGGCTAATAACTATTATGAAACAACAATCCGTGAAACTGAATAGAAACCTACTGTACAGTGGGGGCAGGAAAACCTTCGTCAGTTATTAAATTGATTCCTTTACAAAGTCATAGACTCTTAGTAAGTTTTGAAACCAAAGTACTAAGTAGACAAGTGCATATCAAATTACACTTACTGGACATGATAACAAGGGTCAAAATAGTATACACCTCTAACATACCTATATCTAGTTTCATATAAATACAAAATCTTTTTAATAAACAACTTCGTAAAAGTTTCAATCAAATAATGTTCTATTTAATTGACAAGTGCCAAGGTGCAGTGGTAGGGTTGTTATGGTCACCTGATTATGTTTAGCAGGTTGACAGGTTGACGCAGTATGTCAGTATGTCCTACTCAATCGGTAAAGCAGATTAGCGCTCATACTGAGCAAAGGAAAATAGATCTTAGGGTAACGAACCTTTTATTACTCCGACTGTACCTACTCTACTCACATCAAATTAAATTAGGGATCTTTGAGTATCAAAATTAGGATTAAAGTGGAATTTTAAGAAAAAATTAGGACGTGTATTGGTTCCTTCTTCGTTATGGCGTTCTTGTTATGCAGAAAAGATTCAGAGAGTATGTAACTCGAAAATAAGAAACAGACGCAGCTAGGTAATTAAGTAAAAGTATTTGGTCGCGTAATTTCTGCTGCATTGGGTTTTTTTTAAAGTCCAGTTTGTGCCACACACGGCGACTCAAAATGAGTTGACCCATTTGAAGTTGATAATACGCGACTCACAACTCAAAAAATACGCTCGACTGGCTTCACCCTTTACCTTGTCAACTCTAGAGAACGAAATAATTGGTAAGTAGACAGAGACGAGCATTTTTCTCCTTTATAGGCCTTAATTCATCCAGTGAGCATTATGTACCTACCTACTACCTAGGTACAATGGTATTAGTTCGTTACGTCGTGGTGGCTACCACCCCAAAGACACAGGCAACATGGCATCCCAAAAAATTGGGGGTTAGAAGTTAGGTGTATTTCGTAATTAGCGTATGTACCTAACCTCCATAGGTATGTCAGATTGAGATTACTTTTAGTTTTTTTGGACAAAAGAAAACATCATGGAAAACCTGCACACAAATACTCGTAGTTATAAGCAAATATGAGATGTACGGTCGGCCCATGAAAATGATAAGCAACTTAAAACCATGTCAAATTGACATTGACAACCTATTTCATCACGCGTATGTACCACTCTGCCTTGATCTGGTTTAATTTGACAAAGTACTAAAGTGCTCAACATTTTCATGGGCCGACTGTACATAATGCATAATTATGTCCAGTCTATGTATAGTGTAAAGTATTTCTAATTCAGCTAGTGTAAGTATGTTTGCTTTGTCTACACACGTCAAAACTATGATGCTGATGCACAAGCGTGAGAGCGCACTAATGGTGCGATGGTGCGCGCTCGCTTGCAAACAGCATTGTGATTTACATTTGCCGTAATTTGTGTCTGTGAATCTCCTTTTAAATTTGGCTAAATATCAGTCATTGTCTAGTCATGAAGTTTGAGCTTTTATTCGATCGCCAAAATGTCAGGAGAATGCGCTAAAAACGATATTATTTTATTTCTAATCGGTGATCTGTTAAGTATAAATATTACTAATTTTTCTAATTCAGTCTTCCGAATATTTCAGCAGGTTATTTGGGTTAGGTTAATTGAACAACCCTTAAAGTAAAGGCTCATCGAAATTTCAAAGGGTCATATAATAATGTCTTGTAGGTCCCAGAATCTTCCTGTAGATCTTCCTCTCCGCCACTAATAGCTTATTCTCTTCCTTCAGTGTTAGCGTCCAAGCTTCGCACCCATACATTAAGATTGGAATGTACAGACCTACTTAACTAAAATCTACCTAAGGTGCGGTCAGTGTCAACCCCGCTCCAACAATCCTGGATCCACCGCTGCATAACACCTTGTCAATAATAACTTAAATTGAAAATATAAACTGAAATATACATGCACAGAAAAACCAGAAAAATAAGACCATCACTGGGAATCGAACCCAGGTCCTCGGTAATCCGCACCGCGTGCTATACCGCTACACCACTGATGGTCCATCACTGGTTTTACGGGATGACCGTAAAAGTACAAATTTGGAATAAAAAAAAAAAAAATGAACAAAAAGATTCCAAAAAACCAATATTAATAATAACTTAGTTATACTTCTTTTCATTTTGTGGTTTACATTTTTTTTTAAACTGTACAGACTGCATGTAACATCTCCCTACAACTTTACTAATAAAAGCGGCCAAGTGCACGTTGGGCCAGCAGGGCTACTACGAAACCCGAAACTCGAAGTTCGTATCGTGCGGTCCCTCTGACACTTATACCTACTATTTAATACGAGAGCGAGAGGGACGGTACAATACGAACTTCGATTTTCGAGTTCCGTAGTAGTCCTGCAGGCGCAGTGTAGTGTTCCTTCTGTCACATGCGGCAAATATTCTAAGTTTTAATCGACTTACTCAGCAGATAGTTTTTTTAAATCATATCACTATCATGACTTCTTCCAGATTTTCCCAACCAACAGTCTTTGATTATATAGGTACAACACTAGAGATAGAGTCTCAGTAGGAAACAATGCGATTCAAAAGTCCCAACTTTTTCTTGCTTGTGTGCGTGACGACCACTTGACAGCTTCATCTTACGCTCGCGTTACGTCAATCCGGTTGTCACTGTGTGTGCAAAATGATACCACGTAATGTCGAATCCCCCAATATTTGGGGGAAAATTATTAGAGCGCGATAGACGCCGGTAAAAGTAAGGGCTCATATAATCAAATAAAATATAGATAAATAAAACTGAAAAACTGTTTATCCTCTACATATGAAATTACCTATTTATGCATACATTTGAGGGCCACATTTTTTACCGCTCAGTCAGTATAATAATGTTTTATTCAACAAATATTAAACTCATTAAAATTACAATGATGTTTTTGTATTAGAGATTATATTCCATACAATCGATTTGATTTGATTTTGAGCTTTGCGGTGAAGGAAAACATCGTGAGGAAACCTGCACAAACCTGCAAAGCAATTTAATGGTGCGTGTGAAGTTCCCAATCGGCACTGGGCCAGCGTGGGAACTATGGCCCAAGCCCTCTTGGTCTGAGAGGAGGCATGTGCCCAGCAGTGGGACGTATATAGGCTGGGATGATGATGATGATGATGAATCGATTTGATTAAGTAGCACCTAGCGCCACGACAGTCAAATTCCTTTTTCAATCTTCGACGCTTTTCACTACCCACCCACGAAATCTCTTTAGTTGAAATGCTGAACAGCTGTCATAGGCTCTGAGCATTTTAAAGAAGACCTTTGGCTGCCTGCAAAATCAGCTGATTTTCTTTGCGACTTTTTCTAATTATGACCACTCATGACTTTTTTATTATAGGATCTGTAATAGGTATTTTGAAGACTGGCAAAAACTATGAATCGAATTGCATATGGTAGCTCAGTCTTCTATCAAACTAAAAAATATCTATCATAATCTTGAATTGATATTAATCTTATGAACGTTGTATGAAACACTTGACTTTTTTGCAAATTCAGTATTGATTACATTATTAAATCTCAGTTTTATGATCTAATCTCCCACATTATATGTATTTGTGTACAGCTTACTTGTCAATCTCGAATACCTAAGTATACTATGAACTAAAACTCAATCAGACGATGCAAATATTCATTCAAATATCAAAGAACATTCATTAGATTCGCCATTTTCTCAAGTCGATTAAAAGTAAAAATTGTTCAGGTTGATGCGTAAAATCGATACATTTCGGCTTTGTGCCCAATACAAACTTTTACATATGAATTGGACTGAATTATGGGGAATTTTGCACTGAAAACTGGTATCACCTATAAAAAATGTCAAACAATCAAACAATACTAACCAAAATAATTTAATCTTTTCTTACGAAATGTTATGGATTCTGGAGTACCTACTTACTGATGTAAAGTCACTTTATTGGAGTTTTTAATCCTCCCTTTACAATTTCGGCACACTTTTACGGCACATTTCGTCATTTTGAGGCACTTGAATCGCGCGCTCCGCATACGTTGCCTACGATGTCACAATGCAGACTGAGAGAGGAAAATGACATTACAAGCCAACAGTTGGCTTATATTTCTTCGGGACGTTTTCATGTCGCCTTAGGTCTATCTAGTGTTGTAAGTATATAATCAAAGCCAACAGCTTGCTTGTGGAGTGGAGGCAGGAGACCCTTACTTGCCTCTAACAAAAATCTTAGCAAACTAATGAAAGATCTATCCAACGAAATCTCACACTGCATTTAATCGAGAACATAAAATCATCCCCACTTTAATTACGCGCTGAGGAGGTAGGTAGGTTTTTTTCCAAAATGTTATCTTATCACTATATCGAAATGGACCACATACAGAATTATTCAAAATTACACATTAATTCTAGCAGTAACAGACTAAGCTAAGCCACGGACGGATATGGCGAAGCTATAAGGGTTTCTTATAGGACTAGGGAACCCTAAAAAAGAAAACGATCCTGATTTATATCAGGTCGATTGTTCAATTGTAGCCCGGCCAAGCAGAAGCCGCAATATCAATATCTGCAGATTAAAACAGAGATATAAATGTAAACAAGTCAGGTGTGGCATTCTCATTCTCTGACTCCCTTGGTCGAGTGGAGTCGTAATTAGGGATCAGCTAATGAATATTAAGGGGTAGGCTACAGCCACCCTAATTTTCTATTGTTAGTTTGGCCTTTTGTCCAGTAATCGCAGTTTTTTATCCCAAACAAAACAAACAGGAGGGATGATGATCGCAACGAAAATGATTGCTTGTAAAGATTTTGTGATTTTGTGTGTGTGTGTGATGTTGTTATAATATATTTTGAGAAAAAGTTTATTCTCTTTTAGAATAATTCACCATTTTTGAGAAAAGCTTTAAATATTAATCTCGGCTGAAATAGAAATTGCTGGCTTCGTATTAGTTAAACAGACGAGCTTGCGAGTACTCATAATCAGCCTACAATTGGCTACTTCCAGGCCACGACAATAATCTACTAATAAGCAACTTGTGCATGCGTGCGATAAATACGCTAGTTTTATATTTGCATGTCTTTGCGACAAACCATGTACCTGATAGCTCCATATGTCGCTTTAGTTAACAACTATCGGTAGAAACAATGTTTGAGCAAATAAATGATTGATTACCTACTGATTACTGAACACACATTTTTTTTATTTACCTACCTCGTTTTATTTACAAGTTCTTTAAATCAATATAAAAGTTTCCTAAGTACTTAACATGATTATAAAATTGCACGTGCTACGTGTCATACATTATTAGCCCTAAATATGGTCCAGGTTGTCACCCCCTCTCACAACCCACTTACAATTCTATTGAGCGGATGACAATCTAATGTGACAACATTGACATAAAGTCCGCAATGTGGGCCAATTACAAAGGATTGTACACAGCTGACGAATCTCACAACACCCTCTATCACTTTGAGTTAAGTATAACGGAAAAAATCCGAGTAAGCTTCCTAAGTAAGCGTCACTCAATTCCACATTAGCGGTCAAGGCACTGAGTAAAGCTCTCGAAATCTATGAAATCTTATATATTATTATGTTCAGGCACTGATTGCGTTAATGCTCGACATATCTCCCAATTGTTTGCCCATAACGAGCACAATAAAATTGAGAACAAAACGAGAATCCCACACGCAGCCTCTGTTAACGATAGCCATCAGGACGAAAACTTTCTTTTCTTCATAACATAACAATACAATAACAGTGTTCTCTGCCATTTTGGGCACACAAGTGGCTGCTACATTAGAAACAAAGACTATTGATGATTGCATTATGCTATAATAAACGACGAACGAGATTGGTATTAAATAGATGGTATTAGGTACTTAATACCTGCCTAATCATAACTAAATTATTTACTTATTTATTAATTAACACGATACTGGACAGGATTTAGAATCTACTTAGCATCAAGCCGAGCAGCGGAGAATTATTGAACATTTTATAAGGGTTCCGTAATTCTAACAAGAGACCTTATAGGCATAGCCCAGTGTGTTGTAAGTATCTACCTACCTCCCCATACGTAAAGTGGGGATGACTTTTTTGACGTCCCACAACAGTGTGGTGGTAGCGTGGATAGGATATTTAAAAGAGTAAGGCGAAGGATGAAACAAGTGAGGCAAAAGCTAAGAACCACTGCAAGGAAGAGTTTAGAAAGCGAGTGCTTTCACGTAAAAAAATCGCGTGGAAATCTATCAGTTTCACAGCTATGATGCTCACAGATAGACAGACATTGGCATCAAATACTTAACTTAGGTAAGTACTTAACTTACTTGGCGGACTCATCCTTTAAAGGGATAAGTCCGTCTTTGTACAAGTATCTCAAAGTTTGTCAATTGTATTTTGTTTCTTTTCTTTTGTACAATAAAGAGTTTACATACATACAAACTTATAACACCCCTCTTTTTGCATCAGGGGTTAAACACTTGGTCATTAATAAATTAAATAACAAAAACGGGAGTTAGTATCGGTAACTAATGGGACGGAATCGACCGCTAATTATCGGTGAGTCGAGTGCTTTGACAGCGTTGTAACAGACACCGGAGCGCCATATGCCGCGATAAAGTGCTTCAATCTTGTCCGGTCTTCCTGTCGCTGATTTTTATGCGCCATTAAGTTCGGACTGCATTACTATTAAATATCTCGGTAACACTGAGTGAAATCGATAGAGCACGAAATGATCGAAACTTCTGGATGGTACCTACTTAAATTAAATATTAAGTAATGCTAACGGGTGGTGGGACCCTATAATAAAATCCATGACCTAGATCACTATCGCCATCTTACTCGCTAATCCTGCTGCTAAGCAGCGGTGGTCGCACGGCTTTGTTCTGGGTGCGATAAGACAAACGGTAGGTAGGTACAACATACTGGCTGCAGATGAAGCAAGAGGAACGAGCCAAAAACCAAATTAAAAAAAATCAAACAAAAGTTACAAAAGCAGAAGTTAAAACCAGCCAAGAGCGTGTCGGACACGCCCAAAATAGGGTTCCGTAGCCATTACGAAAAAATAAAGCAATATTTTTCTAAGGATTTCGTATTTTATACGGAATCTTCCAAGTTTAGGTATATTTTATACCTTAGGCTGCTATTTACTCATAAACTACTAACAATTCTCAAGCAAACTAAGCCGTTATAGTTTTCCTTGAAAGTTTGATATACTTACTACCATCCTGATTTTTTTCAAATTTTTCCACCCACCGGTTAATTTATATTTTAAAGGGGGGGGGGGGGGGCGCTCGATTTTTATGAAAATTTGCACTTTAAAGTTGAATATTTCGTAAACAAATCACTGAATCGAAAAATCGTTGTAGCAATTCCCTAATGGTTAAGAAGAATAAGACCTATCCAACGATACCCCACACTATAGGGTTGGATGAGAAAAAAAATCACCACCTCTTTACGTCTATGGGAGGTACCCTAAATTTTTTTTTTTAATTTTTAATTGTACCATTTTGTCGGCATAGTTTACTTATATATCCGTGCAAAATTACAGCTTTCTAGCATTGATAGTCCCTGAGCAAAGCCGCGGGCGGACAGACAGACAGACATGGCGAAACTATAAGGGTTCCGTTCCGTATAAGGGAACCCTAAAAACAGACAAAGGTAGGTACGCTTGGAATAAGTAAAATTTATGTATCCCAATTTTACATCGCAGCAAGTTGATATAAGTAATATGCGACCTATAGACTCGCGTGTACAATTCAACGGTGTTGAGATCAGAAACTAAATAAACGTAGAGCTCATAATATTATTATTTATTACATTCGAATTGATTTACCTAAAATTTAAATAATTAATTATTGGTACCTACGATATATTATTGTGAAGGTTCAAGGGTGAAGACCAAAAAGTTGCACAGCGTTAAAGCTGACACGTAGCTAGCACGTAGTTTTAATTTCTATTAACTTTTTCCATTGTGACACGAAAATTAATCATACATTACCAACGCAGCTTTAACGCTGTGCAACTTTTTGGTCTTCACCCTCAATTAAATTAAAAATTATCACTTAATGTTTTTCATGATCCAATAGAAACGCTACCAGAGATGTGCTGTGTGTGTGGTTAATGAAGCGATTCTATTGGTTCATAAAAACATGAAAAACACATTCCTCGCAAGACATCCTCGCACATTTTTGGTGGAAGGAAAGGAGGGGGTAATCTATCAAGGAAACGCAGTCAATGACTTGTCCCTGTGGAAGCGTGCCCTAAGGTTGGATGTATTATCATTCATTCCAATATCGGATATATATGTAGGTATTGATGACGAGCCGTTGGACTCATATTTCTGCCCGACGTGAAATCCGATAGCAGAGATTAAAATTATCGACATTACCGTGATTAACCCTAGCGCGGGGTTTCCGCGCTTCCGCAATATGGCAGAGCTCTTACAAGCTCCTTTTTCTCATACCTCAGCCGGCAGGAACTACGAATCCTTACGTTCGAAAACCTTTTTCAACTCTATTATAGTGGTCAAAGGAATGTGGTTTCCGTCGGTGCGGCTCACACGGATTTGCAGTCGCTTAAACTCTGCTCTGAGAGAGTGGTACTAACAATAACAAGTGGCCACTAACAAAAAATCGGATGGGTTAGAGTTGATATTTTTTTTTTCATGAATGACCTAGGCATTTGTTAACTGTATTATAGTTTTCATATTTATGAAGGCGCGGCGATTGTATTACTTAAACCAAGGACCATGTATATAATGGTTCTTGCTTAAACAGAATAAAAACCCGTCTCAGTCGGTCAAAATTAATAAAATTTACTTCATCATCATCATGTCAGCCGAAAGACGTCCACTGCTGGACACAGGCCTCCTCCAAGGCTTTCCACTCAGACCGGTCTTGTGCTTTCCGCATCCACCGCGATCCCGCGATCTTAACCAAGTCGTCGCTCCATCTTGTTGTAGGCCTACTGACAGGCCCGACAGCTCGTCTCCCGGTACGCGGACGCCATTCGAGAACCTTCTGACCCCATCGGCCATCAGTCCTGCGAGCAATGTGCCCCGCCCACTTCAGTTTCGCAATTCTTCAGGCTATGTCGGTAACCTTAGTTCTACTGCGGATATCATCATTTCTAATTCTATCCCGCAGAGAAACCCCGAGCATTGAGAAGCGCCCACGTCTCAGATCCGTATGTCATCAATGGCAACACACACTGGTCAAAGACTTTTGACTTCAAACACTGCGGTAATTTGGTCGAAAAGACACTGCGAAGCTTCCCGAACGCTGCCCAGCCGAGTCGGATTCGACGAGTTATCTCTAAAATGTACTTAAAATTCAATATATTTTTATTTTTATTTATTTCGACCGACAAGCAAGGAAAACAAAAATATAATACCTACGTAACTTTAGATGCGGCCCGGTTCCGCACGGGTGCAGTGGTTAAGCTAGACGGATTTGGATGAAATTTGGTATGAAGTTAGCCAGATATCTGGAATAATAATATATACTACATTTTATCCCAATAATCACACGGGATAGTCAATGAAATTTGGAACTGGTGTTTATAATGTAACGTCAATAAAGACCACGATGTAATTAGTGGGAATTCCCACGGAAATCCCGGAATTTTAATTCAACTCTTGGATCTAATTGACTAACGCGTGCGAAGCCGCGGGTAAACACAAGTATATTACATGAGATACCAATAAGCGGATTGTTGACCTACCGTGCCGGTTAGGTAAAGTCGGTGCCTATCCACTCCCCTATTTCTCTATGCAATAGTAGGTATAAAAAAGTGAATAGGTACATAAGTAAGGGAACCGACCGTACTACATGGTAGGTACACTCAAGGACTTTTATTCATGAGCCACCAACCGAATCATTACGATTTTCCTTGTTGTGTTGGGAGATGGTTACATGGTGGCTCATAAATTAAAGCCTTTGACCGTACTACTTTTATTATAATTTTGTTGTTCATTCATTGTAGTGGCCCGCCGGCGGCGCAAGGAGAGTCGACCGCGGCGACAGCGCACCACCTTCTCCGCCCATCAGACCCTCAGGCTCGAGCTGGAATACGCACGGGGAGAATACGTGGCCCGGGCGCGAAGGTAACGGGTAGTTGACACCATCATCTATGCCTGCTATGTCCCACGGCAGCGCGCAGGCCTCCTCTCGGAATGAGAAGGGATTGGATCGTAGTTCCCACGCGGTCCCAGTGCGGATTGAGGACTTCACACACACCATTGAATTTCTTCGGTGTGTGCAGCTTTCCTCAGAGTATTTTCGTTCACCGTAAAGCTCATGATCAATTTCAAATGCACATAGATTCCGAAAACCTTAAGAGGTGCGAGCCCAGCTCGAACCCACGACCCTATTTAAGGCGCATACTTAGGTCAAATCGCTAACCAACCTACAGGGACTAATAAGAAACATTTATCTTAAATTCCAGATGTGAATTAGCAACGGCCTTGTCGCTGAGCGAAACTCAAGTCAAGATATGGTTCCAAAACAGAAGAGCTAAAGACAAAAGAATCGAAAAAGCCCAACTGGATCAACAGTACAGGTAAGATTAAGCACTTCATAAACAAACATTAAATAAAAGTTCCATAACAGATTTCTAGACACTAGACTTGTTTTCTCTTTTTAATTAATCTATATTTATAACTAGTTTTACCCGCGGCTTTCGCACGCGTAAACTATTCGATCTGGTACATTTGAAATTACGGGATTTTATAAAATTCCCCTGAGAATTCCCAAAATCTATACTTATTATAAGTATCGTGTCTTCATTGAGGTTGTATTAAAAACAACTGGCCAAAATTTCAAGACTCGCTAAATCCAACGGTTTAAATTTCACGATTTTATCCCTATCCCGTGGGAATATCGAGATAAAAAGTAGCCTACTTATATGTTATTCCAGACGTGCAGCTACCGACATACCTACCAAATTTCTTGACTCTAAGCCCAGCGGTTGTTATTTCGAAATTGTATCCCTATCCCGTGGGAATGTCGGGATAAAAAATAGCCTATATGTTATTCCAGATGTCCAGCTATCTACATATCAAATTTCATCCAAATCCGTCCAGCCGTTTTAGCGTTAAGTATTAACAAACATACATACACACACAAACTTTCACATTTATAATATAAGTAAGTAGGATTGGTAGGATAGGATAAATAAGGCTGACAGGTTTTTTTAATGGGGGGTCGGGGTTTTCATTTTAATATCGACGGCTGAGTTGAAAGGAGAAATTGACTAAGCGACATTTTTGTGAAAATTTTGAGACCTAGCTCAAACGACAGAGAAACATTTGCAGATTCCGAAAATGTATAATTATGTGTGGGTTTTGTCGACCAGACCAGACGACCAGATGGCCTAGTGGTTAGAGAACCTGACTACGAAGCTTGAGGTCCCGGGTTCGATTCCCGTGTCGGGGCAGATATTTGTATGAAAAATACGAATGTTTGTTCTCGGGTCTTGGGTGTTTAATATGTATTTAAGTATGTATCTATCTATATAATTATATTAATCCGTTGCTTAGTACCCATAACACAAGCTTTGCTAAGCTTACTTTGGGACTAGGTCAATTGGTGTGATTATTATTTTGTAATTTATTTATTACATACTTTTTTGATGAATGACCGGTGGATAGCAAGAGGAGATGTCGTTCAATGTGGCGTTAGAAGGGGAAGGAGGCCTTTGTTCAGCAGTGGCAGTCCTCCGGCTGATGATGATAGTGACTTTTTGATGTTCCTGTGAAGATGGTGGTAGCTCAAAGCTGGTATAACATTATATTTCGGGCTACATAATAACTTTCATTTGCTTCCATATTTTTTACAGACGCCATTATGTTTAAGATATTATACCACAGAACAATAAAATAGAATTAGAAAAGATTTTTTTTTTGTTCTGTGTATTATACCCTATGCACAGACTAATAAGAGATGACCCTACTCCCGACACTTTTGAGGAATCTAATGATACTTAAGTCAAAGTCAAAAGTCAAAATATCTTTATTCAATTTAGGCTATAACAAACACTTATGAATGTCAAAAAAAATCTACCACCGGTTCGGGAAAACCTCTGTTGAGAAGAATCCGGCAAGAAACTCAACGAGGTATATTTTTTTAAACAGATTTACAATATTATTAAATGATATCTATACATCACAAGTATTTAACACAACTTTATTCTTAAAACAGTAGGTTCGCTATTTGAAGGGATCGCTAATGCGGATCGGAATTATTTCCAAATATCCCTGTCCATGATATAATCATTAACTTTATAATACGACTTAGATATTAATGTCTTCTTGACCATAGATCTGAATTTTGTATTCGTTTAGTTTGTAATCTTTTTTGGAATTTTATTATAAAAACGTATGCAATTTCCCAGAAACGACTTTTTGGTTTTAGCGAGTCTGTAAGATGGAACTTTAAGCTTCCCTGTGTTTCTAGTAGCCTTTGGCTTATCGACGTTAGTAGGAAAATCACATATATACCTATCTACCTAGTCCCTACCTACATGCCTAGATACGTAGTTTTTAGTCTGTAAATTAATTATTGTATTTATACGTAGGGCAACATCCTACCTAAATGTTTTTGAAATTAATAAATTAACAAACTAAAACTAAGATACCTCATATCATATGTTGAAAACCGTACATACGTTTAGGCTACAGGGAGGACCAATGAAATGGGCATACATCCATATATACTCAGCGGCAAAAAATGTGGCTCACTCTACATACAAAATTACCTGTTGTAACTGCATACATTTGAGGGCCAGATTTATTGCCGCTCAGTATAAGTGCGAACGTGTGTGTGTTTGTATGTTTGTCCGTCTTTCACGTCGATTTTTGGCATGGAGATATGTAGGTTTTGGGCCAGAGCGACATGGCCTACTTTTTATCCCGAAAAAATGCACCGTTCCCGAGGGAACAGCACGCGATAACCGAATTCCACGCGGGCGAAGCCGCGGGCAAAAGCTAGTACGTCATAAAAAGCACGTCATTTGATTGGTGGTGTTAACATCCCGACTGCTTCCTCATATAGCGCCAGAACACGTAGGCAAAATTAACGTAAAACTCGTTTCTTTTCACAGACAGCTAGCCGCAGCATCAGGTATGTTCCCGACGGTGCTCGCTCCTCCATACTGCCCCCCGCCCTGCCCCTGCCTGCCGCCCCCGTCTTCTCAAACACTTCACAAATAGAGGCTATGCGTAGACAGACCCAGGAATGAGGTCACTAAGATCTTGAACTCCCCAAGGACTTCTTTGGGTCAATTAACTTTTTAGTGTATGTTATTCTGTCCCATAACTCAGGAGACATCAGTGATACACTCTATTAGAAATTTTTTTGCAATATAGCCATTCTTAGGAGATGAGCCACGAAGGAATTGCCTTAAAACTCTTAACTTTTAGTGGATTTATACCCATTTCGGAGACGTGGCAACAGGCTACACTAAAAAGTTGATTGGCCCCTTTGATAGCTAGATAATTATTTAATTTACTTTGTCTTACGATTACATTCATTCGTTAGTTATTTAAATCATACCTAAGTTGTGTTCAGTATGTACGTATCTAAGAATGTATACCATTGTCACATAAATGTATATGTAAGATTGATTTATTACATATATACCATGGGGGCTATCATATCTTAGTGGTTTATCAATTTTATTTAAGCATGATTTAACTTTCGTACCTAAACAAAGGCACTTTCTTTCGAGCAAATATCGTCCATCTATATTATTATTTGGGACAAACGAGACTAGAATGCAGTTTTTTTACTTTCTGCGTACGAAAAGATGTATAATTTTTTCTAGGATGTAAATATAGTGCAATGTAAATAATAGGTATAGGTGAAAAACTTGAATAAAAATGTAAGTATTATAAGATAATATGTTGAGGTCTAGGTATGTTATATTATTATGGAAATAAAAGATTGTTTGTAATTTATTGAAATATTTATTTGGGCAAAGTCAACTTACCATGGCCTTTTCCACGCTGGAAAGCTCGCACGCGTATAGAAGAGTCCATGGAAAACAGTTTTTATTTAATATATTGCACACAAGACATGAAAGATTAAAATCTACATTAACATTGTAGTGAAATTTAGAAAACAAAACCGACATTTAGAATACAAAAAACTTAACTAATAAATTTGGGATAGTCGCGCGCTAACATGTATGAGTTCGGAAATGTTTGGGCAAATTCATGTATGTATTTGACTAGCTCGTCGAAACTATTTGTGACCCTCTCGACTCTATTTCTGTATAATCACCAGAAAATATATCACAGTGCCCAAAGTGCTCAAAAATATAAGATCAAGGCCCAATTGCATAACAAATTACAAGCTAATAGTATTAACGATTTTGTATTGAAATTCACTAATACTGTTTGCGTGTAATTTGTTATAAATGCAATTGGGCCCAGGTCTTTTTGTAAATGATTGCAAAGCTCGTTCAAATATTTTTGAGAACCTAGCGCGCTACGCTATACCTGATGGGGATTGAATAAAGATTAATAAAATCTTTTGAGTGTTTAAGACTTATATAACATCGTTTTCATACAACAATAATATAAATCATTTCTTAAGTCAATTTATTTCAATTACAACTGTATACGTACTCGAATGTCAAATTTTAAACATACATTCATAATTATGGTTCAATATGAGTTGTAATCGATTCCATAAAAACAGCATTTAATATATTTTATGGAATGTTATTATACAAGCCCTAGCTTTCGTAGTTTTTATGTTCAAAAATATTACCAACTCTGATGATATAAGTCTAATCAATCAATCTTACTTATGAACTAAGAACGTAAACATTGCTTAAAGCCATAGCTTTTACAAAAAGAGCCTGCAAATCAGCGGTTCCCGTTTAACGTCTCACTGCGATGCAGCAGGTGCCATACCTGACTAAAAATCCGTGCAGATAACAAAATTTGTGACACGTTAAATGCAAAAACTGTGATTTGAGTGCTAAACGACTATGACAAATCTTAAAATAGGAAAAATGTATCTAATGCCTACACAGTACCTTATAGTGAACCAACCTTACTCGGAGGAGAAAAAAATGTAAAATTACTATAGTTATGTAGTCTCGCTTCGCTAAGTCCGCTTCCCTCACTAGCTAGCCGACGCCCGGCCTACTCCCTTCTACTCTACCGCCTGCCTGCCTAGCTTCAACTAAGCGCAACTTGACACCTACACATTGAAAAATATCATTATCAGTAAACCGGACAAACGTCACCTGAAACTATTCACGGCCTATAAGAAAACCATGTCATTAGTGATAAATTTTATAGTTAATTGCTTCAAGTGTGCCTCAAATTATTGTGTATACAGGGACTGCTGGTTTTATGCTTGAGTTTGATCATCAATACTATGAAAATAAATGTCAAATGACCAAACTAAAGCATGTAGCATAATTAAATCTTAAATATAGAATCAGTCAGAACAAAACATACTGGAAGTCGAACTAAATTCAGGTCTGTAGTGGGGGAAAATTGATCGTGTCGATTCCTTTTTCATGATTGTTTGTTAGTGGGTCCTACTTCACTAAAATTATCACATATATCAGAAATATTAAAACGCCGTAAGTAAAAATGTACACCGCCGGTGATAAAACGCAGGCCCACTGAATAGCAATCAGGAAAAAACCGCATGGGTATAAAAGAAAAGCTTTTCATTCGCTTTAACTAGAATGTCTGCTTTCATAAAATTTTGAAATTTAACCCTTTACCAGGCGAAGGGATATATTCCTCTCACATCTTATATTCATATTCATTTATTCATAAAATAAAAAAAATTACATGTCAAATATTTAAGTATATAAATTCATTATTACAATTTATATTGGTTACCATAGTCAGGTTTTAACTCCAAACCTCCTACAAAATATTTTGTCAATCCCTGAAAATAGTATTTTATGATCTTCATTCACAACACGCTTCTAAATCGCGTAATATATCCTTGGCAGCCATTTAAATTCACTTGAACTCGAATTTCAGTAAACTACGGAGAAATTCGAACACTCCTTAATTTCTATGAAACAGAAGTACATAGGTCGAACAATTTCATGATATTTTATATGTTTTGAGTATTGAAAGGTAATGTTATCGTAAACACTGCTAAATATTCATGCATTATTATGTTTGACCAGAATTAGGATGTGGGTTGACATGGCCTTATTAGAGTTTAACTGTGCGGGAGCTATTCTTCCCATGGCCCGGTAAATTGTCTTGTCATATCATAAAAACTCACGTAAGTAATAAAACTGTTTTTGTGTTCAACCTAGAGCGAATTCATGTACATAGCTAACACAAAATCACTAACATCACTGGTAAAGAGGATTAAACGGCTGCCAAAGATACATTACTGGATTTTGAAGCGTGCCGTGAATGAAGATTATAAAATAATGTTTTCAGTGATTGATATAATGTTTCGTAGTAGATTTGGAGTTAAATCTTGACTATGATAACCAATATAAGATGTGGGAGGAATATATCCCTTCGCCTGATCAAAAATATAATAAGACAAAATCGAGTATGACAGTTAATTACTTAAGACAGGCGATGGGATAACCGTAACCCACATTTTTATTTCTGGTTTAAAGGAACATCTCCGACTTTCGTAAATTCATTTTTTACAAGGCTTTCAATACGGTTGTAACAGTATATAAAGTATGTATGAAGACACGCTAGTTCTTAGGGGCCTGGTAAAGGGTTAATGAAGATTCATTACATTACATGCTTATACAGTGGTTAATACTCATACCCTGGTCACGTATACAAGTCCCAATACCTCCAGACCTGAGCTTATCCGCCAGTATGCCAGTAGTGTTCAAATTGTACTCACAAGAGCGTGCGACTAGAACCGGCGCTGATTGCCGCCGCCTTGCGCGGCCATGTTGTAGTTACCGCCGCCTGTATTATACCCGCCACCAACGCCGCTTTGCCCACCTGCAAATAAAAAAAAAGATTGATTTCCGATTCCACACAAACTATTCGAAAATTTTTGATGCGACTTTTCGTTCGATCGATTTATCAGTTTTGGGAACAAATATGTTTGACATATGATTCTCCATCACTGTTTTATCCGTAATAACATTTTTTCTAAATAATTATTAACTGTTTGTTTACCGGTAGACGAGGCCTTAAATTTAGGTCAGAAATAGATAATAGTTAACTCTAATTCCTTATTGACGTGATAACGACAGTGTAGCAGTCAAATCGTTATCATAACCTTAATGTCATTGGTGATTAAAAGCGAAATTGGAAGCTATTCTATTGATGAAATTACGAAACCAGAAAAACAGGTTAAACAAACTTATAATTTTAATGTTACAACAAAATGCCCTGTTCAAATGACTTATCTATACTAATATTATAATGAGGTAAAGTTTGTGCGTTTGCGTGTTTGTGAGTTTGTGAGGTTGTAGGGGGTAATCTCTGGATCCACTGATCCAATTTAGATTAAATTCGGTATACAGATAGTTTGAGTCCCGGGGAAGGACATAGGATATTTTTTAACCCGGAAAATAGCATAGTTCGGGCGGGATAGCGATAAACGAACTGATGATGTTGATGAACTGATTTTCACTACCACCATTCTGGCGTCCTAACTCTGCTTGCTTGCATTATTGCTTGCATGCTTGCTTGCACTATTTCTTGCACATTTGGGAGTATGCTTGCTTGATCTGTTGGCTCAGGCCTGAAATGTCTGTTTTCCTAAAATGTACAATTCTCAAAACGTCTGCGTTTTCACAATGTTAGCACTTCTATTTTGTCAGCTTTCTCAAAATGTCTGCTATTTAAAATGTGTACAATCTCAGGAAATCGTCTATTCATAATGTTTACATTCCTACAATATTAATCCCCTATCGCCTATCTTTAACTTTTCCTTTCCTGTTTAGGTTAGCTTGAAAAGATCCCTTTTAGGGATAAGTTCGCCTTTTGTACTCTTTTGTTTTGTTGTTTTCTTTTTGTATTATTTTTGTGTTTTATGTACAATAAAGTATTTACATACATTTACATACAAATTAGCATTAATATAATTTCTGCTTTCCCGTTATGTTCACTTTTTTAAATAGGCTATAGTCTTGTTGTGTTTGTTTTCCCATAATGTCTGCTTTATTTTTAAATCAATGTTCTAAATATAAAAGGTTTAATTGCTCGCAATTTACTCTTTGATAACATAAATATCTATACCTAATATAAAAAAATACCGCTGAACCGATTTCGTTGAAATTTGAAGACCATGATTGGAGACATTTTTTGAATAAGACTTTTCTGGAATGCCAACGTTATACGAAAGCGGATATTTTGAGGTTGCAGACATTTTGAGAATAAGCACTTTCTGAAAAGCAAACATTATACAAAAACTGTCATTCTTGGAGACCGGAAATTTTAAATAGCTGACATTTTGAGAAGCTGACATTATGCAAAAGACGTGTTGACATTCTGAAAAGCAGACATTTTGCGAAAAATACATTTTAGTTAAACGGATATTTCAGGCCTGAGCCGATCTGTTGTATGTATGCTTGCTTGCATGTTTGATTGCATGCTTGCTTGCACTATTTCTTGCACATTTGGTAGTATGCTTGCTTAATCTGTTGTTTGCATGCTTGCTTGCACTATTTCTTGCACATTTGGGAGTATGCTTGCTTGATTTGTTGATTGCATGCAAGCTTGCCTTCTGGCTTGCATGCTTGTTTGCACACTTGGACTATTTCTTGCAAAATTACATGCTCACTTGCAAGCTTGCTTAGATGGTTGCTTGCTTGCATGCTTTCTTGCATGCTTGCTTGCACTATTTCTTGCACATTTGGGAGTACCTATGCTTGCTTGATTTGTTGTTTGCATGCTTGCTTGCTTTCTGGCTTGCACGCTTGCTTGCATGCTTGCCTGTATGCTTGCTTGCATGCTTGAATGCATGCTTGCTTGCATGCTTAAATGCATGCTTTCTGGCACTATTTCTTGCAAAATTACATGCTCACTTGCAAGTAGTTGCAAGCTTGCTTAGATGGTTACTTGCATGCTTGCTTGATTGCTTGCTTCTTTGAAATGTTTATGGTTCACGCGAGCGAAGCCGCGGGTAAAAGCTAGTTACTTCATAATTTCATTGTTATAGTTATAATGGCTTAATTTACCGAAAATAAAATAGTAGTTTTATGTGACTGTTACATAATGCGTATTTATAAACAAAACACCATTGTTAAAACATATAAATAAAACAAACTGGGCCCAATTTCATAACAAATTACTATTGTATTTTTCACCTATGATGAGTTCTGTGACACTTGAAAATTTTCCGAATTACGCATACTATGTTCGCAAAATATTTTTTTTAAATAATTTCATTTTTGAAGCAAAATAATGGAAAAAATGTAAAAATTACCTTTTTAAAAATAGTTAGCAATATCAGTGTCCATTAAATGGACTCCATCGAATACGATAAAAACTATTTATTTTTTTAAATGACGCAATGTGTGAAACGGAACAGAGTAGCGACGTGACACAACATTATCGGCAATTGCCGCGGTTCATTATTCGATAACAGTGAACACTAAGATATTTTAAAATTTTAAACAAATCTTGCAAGATTTTGTAAACGCGGCTATTTGGAACTCGGCCGCAGCCATCTTATGCCTCTTGTGGCCAGTGCTTGTCAGTATCACTGTCAGTACGAGTGCGTCTGCCTTGTATACGAGTTGAGTTTCCATTGCATTTTCTTTGCATTGTATTTTGTTATTGTTCATTTTTGTTATTATTGTTGTTGACTTTTGTTACGGTTTCTCGTTAAGTTTGTAGTTATTTTTTGGCAAAATGCCGAAAAGACTGTTTTGAACTCCTAAGAGTCGGGAGTTTGTAATTGGGCCCTGATCTTTGCAACAAGGGGAACTGGACATTTTTGAATGAGTCCCAACTGTTGAAATTTAATTTACAGAGGTATAGACTGCTAGATGTGTTTTATCCTTTTTTAAACATATCTTTTCTAGTTCAAACAGAATGTCAGCAACAAGGTTGTAAAGTGTAAACATAACTTTGTCCTCGACTGGACATGCACCTTCAGAAATGTGGCAGCAATGGATTTGTTAGGTTAGAACTTATTAAAAATTTTGAAACTGATATAATATGGCAAAATTTACCTTGATTATATGGCTGAGGACGCGAACTATTGTAATTAGCGCGCATGGGTCCACCGGAATAGTTTTGCTGGTAGCCGCCCCCGAAGTTGTCTGATGACTGGCCCCAGCCACTTTGGTCCCCATAACCCTGATTGCCCCAAGCACCACCGCCACCACCTTGGTTATTGGACTCCCATGGGTTTTGGTTGCCCCATCCGCCTTGTCCGTATCCTGAAACAGTATGGTTTTTATTTTAGTATCTCAAACTTATATTTACTACTACTACGAGTCTATGACTAGTATCCTACTGTCCTTGATACAGCTGACTTAACCTTCTCGCCGCCACGTCAAATACAAAAGACATCACCCATACGCCATGCTTCTATACAGGGTGATCAATCCAAATGGGTCTGTAGAGTGAAATCAGAAACTACGAGAGATAGCGAAATCTGTTCTTAGGAACCATGGCTTCGATTTTATATTTAATAAATAATATGGCATTTTTTTTTTTTATTAAACTCTCATACATAACCGGGAATCGAACCTGGTCAAAATTTCTGTAAACTATGTTTATAAATTCTGCACATTTATTTGTTGTTATAGTTGATTGTGTGAATCATAAGTGAAAAGAAACAAATTTTACAAGCTTTTATTTACCTTGCAATGTGTGTATGTATGTATAATGTGTGTATGTACATACGGGTCAAATCTTGCAAGGTGAATTTGACGCACTTCTGTTTAAAACATTGAGCAATGTATGGAAAGATTTGTTAATCACAATTTAAAACACCTTCAATGATATTCAGTCAAAGTAATCAAACCATTTTGAAGACACCTTGTCTGTGTACACACAACAGTTGAGAGGTTAATTCACCTAAGCAACATTTTTGCGAAAAATTAGAAACATAGCTCTAATGACAGAGAATAATTCACTGATTCCGAACATATACATAACTCAATTTCTCAAAAAATTTCGCTTAGATGAATTAGCCATTCTGATCCTCATATAAATTTCGTTGAAGTTCACTTATGGTAAGTTCCTTTAACCTCACAGTAATAGCATGAGTCCTCCAGCCAGACTACCACCCGTAAACCTATAGAAAATGTAAGGCAAGTACAAACCTTGATTGTTACCCCAGTCCTGGTTGTCGCTCCCTCGGTTGCCCCAGCCGCCACTGCCGCCGCCTCGGCCCCCGCGTCGCCCGCCGCCGCCACCCCCTGGGCCGCCCGCTGCCATCTCAGTCTTAGACAAGGCCTTCTTTACGTCTAAATGGCGGCCTTTTATTTTGTGGTTTTGCTGCACTACAAAATTTTAAGGAAACAAACATGTGTAGGAATGCAGCTGACTGGCAGATTACAAATAAACGCAATCTGCAGCATGGGAGTGTTTGCTTTGTTCATTGTGGGTGCTGACAAGTTAACCACCGAGCGGCGTGCGTCTCAGCCCAAGTGCGTAGTGAGATACGAGCACAGGGAGCCACTCCCCTCCTCAAAAGAATGAAGCTGATTTACAGGAATGATCAAGAATCTCAGCTCACGCAGCCTGTACCTTAGTCATATCCTGGCTTTTTATTGCCTGCCCTGTGGGGGCTTGAGGGCCTGTTATGGGTAACAGAATCTTGGTTATGCCCTTGTTTCAGCCCCGCAATGTACAGAAAAAACGTTAGCCACACTGCCAGTAGCATATCGCCATAGCCAGGTTGTTAAACAAGATACAAGAGAAAAAAATAAAAATGTTAGGTAAAAACTGTTCAGTTAATGTTAGAAAAATAACAACTCCAGTGTCATTTGGCAAGTCAACTCATTAACACTAGAACAATCATCATCATCAATGAAGCACCAACATATTTCAAAAAACTGTACCCAAATTAGTAAATAATTTTTGAGAACAATAGATACATATGATGATCAGAAATTCCTTCTACATTACACAGGTTTTGTTTTTCAATTACTATTTATTTATCAGTTAATGACTTTTAATGTCTTTTTAATCATAATGAAATAATCACAATCATCATTACTCAATAGTTATGCTTGCATGGTAGCATATTATCAAACAGATTGATATAGCTGTTTACAAAATACTTTTGTCAATTGTTATTATTTTGATGTTGAATAATAAAAATCTTTAAAAACCACAGTGCATAAAATACACATGTCACCACAACATTGAAAGACTAACTGTGCTTCATAAAAAAACAGCAATATTTTATTACTTACAGCATATTCTATCTACAGGGTCATAATCTTCAAACTCGATGAAACCAAACCCTCTCTTTTTCCCTGTATCTTTCTCCGTAACCAGGCTAACAGATACAATATTCCCATAAGAACTAAAGTATTCTCTCAAATCTTCCTCCTCAATGTCTTGCTTTAAGCCACCAACGAACAGCTTTTTAACGGTTGCACTAGCATCAGGCCTCTTGATTTCTTCTCTGGGCACAGCCCGTTTAGGTTCTACAACCCTACAATAAAAATAAAACTTGTGAAAACTAGGTCAATTTGAAAAAAAACTTGAACCTACAGTAAAAACCATTTTTATAACAACAATATTTGGTCATGAAACGTGGTTGGTCACTATTTGGGAAAGTGGAATTGATGAGGAAGTGACCACAAATGGCCGCCTTCTGGTTAGTACAAAAAAAATTGATACAGTTGTTAAGCAGTTTATGCTCATCACAATACACATGATGAGGTTGCCCTGATGCTGAAGCACCAGTAGGACTCCTCAACAATTTATGAGTCTACATCAGGAAAATCTGATGTGTTAAAGATTACGAGCAGTTAACATTAAGCCATTGTAACTTATATTAGTTGTTACTTAGATACTTCAGAAAATATTAAAATAGTAAAGAATTAAAATACAGTTAACAGTTAATTTCATAATAATAATAGGTAATAATTAAATAATATCATGGGACACTTGACACCAATTGACCTAGTCTCAAACTAAGCAAAGCTTGTGCTATGTATACTAGGTAATGGATAGACATACATACAGATAAATACATCCTTAAATACATTATTAATGAAAGTGCTTTTATAATTTTTTTTCAATGCAAATTAAGCCCACTAAGTCTAGAGAGCAAAAAAAGAGATAATCTGACCTTCCATCAATCTTATGCGGTCTGTTACTCTGTGCATCATCAACCATTTGTGCACGGGAGTACGTGATGAATCCGAAGCCTCTTGACCGCTTCGTCTGTGGATCTTTCATTACCACCACGTCTACAATTTCGCCCCATTGCTCGTAAAACTCTTTCAAAGACGTATCGGTTGTCCGATAATCGAGCCCACCGATAAACAGCTTACGCATATGTTCCGGCTCTTCCTGTTAAAAAATAAAATAAATGCACATTTGACGAACGTTCTAGAATGAAAATTTGATTGGGTGCACAAGGCAATAGACAAAGTAATTAAAAAACTTACGTATTCATCACCACCACCTCCACTAGGCTTCATGTTCATCTAAAGTAGTTTAAGTGCTGTAAAATATATACTACGGCCCTTTCTTGTAGATACTTTAATTTTACTTTAGTTTCTGCAAGAATTATTGGTTAGCGGCCATAAAATAAAAGAAAACTGATAACGATGACAACAAAATGGTAACGTCATTCATTTTTTTTGTTCTTTTTTTTAATGGTCACACTTTTTAAATCAATTTTATTAACCTACATGGAGGTAAAGGTGACAAGCAATATCGAGCGATTTGGTATATTTTCCTGTAGTTATTTGTTCTAGTTCTAGTAACTATATTGAGAGACTATTGCAACGTAAAATCATTTCATGTTAGATTGATTTTGTAAATTAATTCTCCAGAATAAATTCTCATTCTGCTTTGCTTTGAACTGCAGGGCTACTACGAAACTCGAAGTTCGTGTCGTGCGGTCCCTGTGACACTTATAATATTTAATACGAGAGCGAGAGGGACCGCACAACACGAACTTCGAGTTACGAGTTTCGTGGTAGCCCTGCTGGCAATAATAAGTTGGCGTTTGTCAAATTTAAGCGTTCTGATCTGCAGGGCTACTACGAAACTCGAAGTTCGTGTCGTGCGGTCCCTCTGACACTTATACTATTTAATACGAGAGCGACTGAGATCGCACGACACGAACTTCGAGTTTCGAGTTTCGTAGTAGCCCTGCTGAGGGCCTACTCCGAAATTCGAAAGTCGACGTCCCTGTCACTCTCGTATTAAATAGTATAAGTGTCAGAGGGACGGAGCGCCACGTCACTCTCGAATTAATCCACTGTCGAGAGGGACGGAGCGAACCACGGTTTGATATACTAATCGAAGATGTTATCGAGTTTCGTAGTATCCGAATATCGCGTATCGACGATGCTGAACTTCGGTTTGTATCTAAGAGCTTTTTCACATTATCCGATCCAATATCGGTATCCGACGACGATTTGCTGGTTTTACGTATTTCCGACAACATCGTTCCGATACGGCCGGCTCAAAATGGCCGCCACGCATCGATCGGGCTCTGCGCACACAGAGACAATTTAGATACACGCATAACAAACTTTATCGTCCGACATCCCACGGGCGTCCGATCGGTGTCGGCTCCGTTATCCGATATCGGGCCGGACAATGTGAAAGTCAGGTACATATTTCATACATTTTACTTACTCCGATATCGTATCGTCGTCGTCGTCATAATAGGCGTTTTCCCAGTGATAAGATCAAGCTATATCGATTTTTCATCTCCGAACACCCCTACATATCAAATTTCATCGAAATCGTTGAAGCCGTTTCCGAGATCCCGAAATATTTTTATATACTTACACATACATATATATTGATAGATTAGAAGAAAAAAAAAAATTTCATTTGATCGTGTAAGTGTATCTTTCTTTAGTAAGCTATCTAGCAACACAGCAGCGTCATGCCTGCAGGGCTACTACGAAAGTAGAAAATCGAAGTTCGTATCGTTCCGTCCCTCTCACTCTCGTGTTAAATAATATAAGTGTTGGCGGGCCGATGCGATACGACGAACTACGATTTTCTTATTTCGTAGTAGCCCGTCTGCCACGCAAGCGAAGCGGGCGATCGATTGTGAGCATCCGCGACGACCATTTTCTTTTCATTCCTTTTTGGCGTGGCGTCGGTGTCGAACGGTCGTCTTTTGGTCGCTGAAAAGAAAGTTATTTTTTTTCCAAGAGAACTACAGTACAGTTCTCACAAGTTTTCAATAAGTGTTTAAAGAATATCAGAAAATGAGGCCGCAACAAAACGGAGATGATGGCTTTGTAAGTATTCTATTTTTGTCTGGGGTGTGTCTGTGAGTCACTTCTGGAGTAAATGTTTTTTATGTTACAGACATTATGTTTCATTTGTTAATAGCTATTTATTTCAACTGAAAATATTAAAACATTTACTTATTACTTATATTGTAAACAATATCTAGAAGTCCATATCGACCCGATAAAATACCACGCCATTCCCGTCCGCCATTTTGTTGAGTGCGAGTTCTACTTTCAGGACGAGCCAGAAGTTCATCGCAAGATATTTATCGGTGGTCTGAACTACCGCACCACTGACGATTCTCTGAAAAGTCATTTTGAAAAATGGGGAGAAATCGTAGATGTTGTCGTCATGAAAGATCCCAAGACCAAGCGGTCTCGTGGATTCGGCTTTATCACTTACTCCAAAGCTCATATGGTTGATGACGCGCAGAACAATAGGCCGCACCGCATCGATGGAAGGTTTGTGCCACTTTTAATGTAAATGGCTTACTGCAGTCCAGCTATATAAAAGTTATTTAAATTTTTATATCGTTTTAAACTGCAAAAATGATTGAACACCACTTGGTGAATGTTTCGTGAAACTATACACGTGGCATTTTCTGTGGGGTCAACAATCTCGATATTAGTAAATGACTAATTAATTTGTTACTTACCACGTGTAAGATTTATTTTTCAAAATATATTATATCTACAGGGTGGTTGAAACTAAGCGCGCTGTGGCTCGCCAGGACATCAAAAATCCCGAGGCTGGTGCAACAGTTAAAAAACTGTTCATTGGTGGGATTAAGGATGATCATGATGAGGATCAACTCCGAGAATATTTTTCGAGTTATGGCAGCGTCCAAAATGTTAGCATCGTCACAGACAAAGCTACTGGAAAGAAACGTGGGTTTGGATTTGTGGAATTTGATGATTATGATCCAGTAGACAAAGTTTGCTGTAAGTATATATTTTTGTTTTATACTGTGCCACAACCTTGCCCCAGGATAGATTTTGTGTCTACGTCTGGCTTCTCTAGTTGTGGAGATTAAGCTATTGATTTTAGCTATACCTGATTATCAAGCAAAATGGTAAATCTGGTACGCAAGTCAACATACATTAATACAATTTTTTTCAAGTTTTTGTTGCTATCTCTGAAATATTTTAAATTTTTGTATTTATCTTTATATTCTTTCTTTCTAAAAAATGATTCTCAAATTAAAGCGAATTTTAAACGCATAAAAAAAGCAGAAAATACTTTACTACCTACTTGACTTCTAAAGTTATAGTTTTAGAAAATACATTACTTAATAAAATTTTCGTTTTTGTTAACAGTGAATGTCCCACACAAAATCAATGGGAAACAGTTGGATGTTAAGAAAGCTTTACCAAAGGATGGATCAGACCAACGAGGTGGTGGTGGTGGCAGACAAGGCCAGGGAAGAAATGACAACTGGGGTGGTAATGGAGGTCAGTATCCATTAATTGAACCTGTTATTTAAAAAAAAATGTGAAGTCTATTTCTAAAAAGAAAAAGTATCCATTAATTGAACCTGTTATTTAAAAAAAAAGTGAAGTCTATTTCTAAAAAGAAAATGTTTCATATTTCAGGAGGCTACAGTGGTAACAACCAGGGCAGTTGGAACAATTCTAATCCTTGGGATAACAACCAAGGAGGAGGATGGGGAGGAAATCAAGGAGGTGGTGGATATGGGGGTGGTGGGAACCAGCGTGGAGGTGGAAGTAGTTGGGGTGGTAACCAAGATTTTGGCAATTACGGCCAACAGAGTTACAGTGGAGGTCCCACCAGAAATCAACAATATAGCAACAACCGCACGACTCCCTACAACATGAACCAGGGCGGCGGTGGTGGTGGTGGCGGCTACAGCGGCGGAAACTATGGGGGTGGTGGTGGCAGGGGAGGACGTTTCTAAACCGGGTATGTATTACTTAAATTTACTTTCATCATTCTTCTTGTCACTTCATATAAAATCCTAACAACCATACAGTCTTCTGAACAATAACATAGGAGGTCTTCAGTTTCAGATTAATTTACTTCAGGTTAGATATCTGATTCATTGTTTAAGCCCTACATAGCATTAACATGAAGCTTAGGTACAGATAGTAATTACCATGAGTTTTAGCCAAGAGTTGAAATGATTAATGCTATGCTGGTAGTGCTTAGTGTTAGTGTGTGTACATATACCATGACTTATTAAAGATTTTTTCAATCTCTAGGTTTCGTGCTAAGTACACTAGTAAAGCAGTGTTAACCGTGCTAGTGTAGGCAGTACGCTCCGGAGCACTAGTTACACACCTCATGGTCCACATGCGAGACCACCTAGGAGAAGCCGTCAGGAAAACCCTTAGAAATTAGCTGGAGTTCTTGTCTCTTTCATAGAAATATGAATTAGATTATTTTAAAATGTGTACTGATCTTTGTAAGTTTTGATCTACTATTTATTGTAGTACTTAGGTACTTACCGTGACATACTTTTAAGGATTATAGCTATGTAAAACGAAAATTAGAGTAACATTTTTTACAGTAATAAAGTACAATTTAGGATAATAATGTAAGAGCTCCCCTTTATAGTAGATGCTAGGTATGTGAGATCAATTGATTTTAATGACATAGAATATGGAGAATCATGATTTAGACTATTTTCCTGACTTTTACTCAGTATTAAGTTCTCAATTAGCTGTTATATGAAAATATATAGGCATATACATAATTAAAACTGTAGGTTAATTTAAATGTAAAAATAAAATTTAATACAAACTGTAGGGTTGTTTCTTTAGATCTGTAAATATTCCTTTATTTTTTTATTTGAGAGAAGTAGATACTAAGGTCAAAAGCTGGATTTAAGAAATATTTTGTTTATTATCCTCTACTCCAGCATTTGAGTAGAGGGAAATTATTCCAAAATTGATAAACATTTGGAATAAATTATCTTGGGATATTTTATCACGTATCTTAGTTTCCAACAAGTTGTAATAGCTCAACCAAATTGCGACTATAACAGTATTTATGTGACCGAAATAAAATAAATGTTTATACGTGCAGAGTAACGGTATTGCCATAGCGGCACCGTTACTTGAGGCTTGTAGCACTATCAAAAATGATTTGTCGCGGAAGCCAAACGAATTAAGACTTGTTCTCGTGAAAACTTAACTAATGTCAGGTAACAGCTATAGGTATAACCTAGGCACTCTTCGTTCCTGCTAGCCATGCGCCGAAGTATGAAACAATTAAACTTTGAAATTTGTTCAGGTGAGGTTAGTCAACATCTAGCGTAAATAGCTGCTATGTAGGTAGGTATCTTGAAACGTATAGGTAAGGTGAGCAGTGAATGGTCAAGTTTTCATGAAGCAACGATTTTCTCGTTGAAGACCCCAGGACGAATTTTCTGGAAGGGCTGTCCGGGTAATTTAAATTGGTTTTGTAAAGCTCGATCGATGATTCCTTCAATGTCGAGGTCGAATACCTATTTACATTCAAAAACCGACCAAGTGTGAGTCGGAACATAAGCAGCTTAGGGTTTTCGTATCAACGCACCGAGAAAGTTTTCATTTCCAACATATTTATTTTTCTTATTACCTACATGACACGCATCGAGATTTTTGCGTGTAACCTACCTATTTCGGGTTCTGAAAACGGACAAACTGATAGACTGACATCAGAGGCATTTGAAGTGCAACCTTTGGGTGTGCTTATTTATTAGTTCATGGCAATCGATGAGATTTTCGTATTACTGATTTGATTTCAGATTGTTATTCCATACGGAATTTGGCAATTCGAATAAAAATAGGTACCTAGGTATTACGCGACCCATCAGCTTGCTACGTGCGGTTGAAGAGCTATAGTCCCACCTGAACCGGATAGTCTTACGGTGATTTTCCACCGGCGAGGCGAGACTAGAATTGAAATTGGTATGGCGGCGGCGGGCGCGCGGGAATTCATACAAATTTCAATTCTCGTCTCGCCTCGCCGGTGGAAAATCACCATTAGATTCCCTAAAATACAGTCTTCTTATTTACGAACTTATTATAAATCAAGTTTGCTACTTGTTTTTTCCTAAATAATAAAATGTTGTACACTTGGGGTTATAATTTCGTTCCCTGTTTCACCTTGTGGCTTCACAGCCTTATGCCACCGCCCACATGACGCGCATCACGCAATACGCATATGGTACTTTTTATTTTGCTAGTAGGTACCTATTCATTAGAAAAGTTTGCATAATAACATTATACATGGGTAGAAGAAGCTGGGCTAGTTTTACTTCATTTCAATTCGCCAAATAGTGCCGATGATGTCATTCAACAAACAGGTATATTTTGTTCTGTGATAGTGATAAGGGTCCATGGATAGGTATCCGATGTACGTACCTACTGTACAGAAAGTTACATAGAATAATCACAAAACATTCGTTAGTTTTTGACATCCCTAAAAAACCGCCAGTAAATTTTATGACACAGGTCATGTAAGTTCCTGTTCAAAAATTCGTAGTCCGACCTGAAATACCTATAACACCCATTCTTCTAGCTTTTTGAAGAGTAACATCAAAGAAAAAAATGCCAAATTGAAAACCTCTAGACTCTAGACCATATGAAGTTGCAAAGATATTCCGATCATCTTTACATTACGAAATTTTTAGGTTATTTTAGTTCTAATCAGTTTCGTTTTATTTTCCATGACGAACTGCGGGAGGGACTGGGGTCATATCGATCTGCAAAGTTACTATCTATCATCTTCAGGTGAGTACCGTGTTCTTTCCTGTGAAATATGCTATATAAGTACTATTATATTTCCATTACATTTATTCAAATAAAGTTTTGAAAATAAGCTGCATTTTTATTACTTGCATCCTAATTAGGTAGGTAGACTATATGGATCTATGGATCAGTGTGGATGACTTCCAACCGAAGTTACAACTGGAGGTCTGTGGGGGAGGCAGGCCTGCTACTACGAAATTCGAAAATCGAAGTTCGTGACGTTCCATCCCTCTGACACTTTTATTAGGTATTTAAAACGAGAGTGAGAGGGACGGTACGTCTCGAACTTCGAATTTCGGAGTAGGCCCTCTGTGTCAGTGGACTTGCTACGGCAGCAGCAGGGCTACTACGAAACTCCAAACTCGAAGTTCGTATCGTACCGTCCCTCTCGCTCTCGTATTGAATAACTTTAGTGTCAGAGGGACCGCACGACATGAGCTTCGAGTTTCGTAGTAGCCCTGCTGATACACTATTTAATACGAGAGCGAGAGGGACCACACGACACGAACTTAAAGTTTCGTAGTAGCCTAGAAGTTTGTATCGTACCGTCCCTCTCGCTCTCGCATTAATAGTAGTATGTGTTCAAGGGAACGCACGACACGAACTTCGAGTTTCGTAGTAGCCCTGCTGATATGATGATGAACGTTGACGTGTAGTTATATCCGCAGTAGAACTAAAGGTTACCGACATAGCCCGAAGAATTGCAAAACTCAAGTGGCAGTGGGCGGGGCACATCGCTCGCAGGACTGATGGCCGATGGGGTTAGAAGGTTCTCGAATGGCGTCCGCGGATCGGGAGACGAGCTGTCGGTAGGCCTCCAATAAGGTGGAGCGGCGACCTGGTTAGGATCGCGGTGGATCCGGAAAGCACGAGACTGGTCCGAGTGGAGAGCCTTGGGGAGGCCTATGTCCAGCAGTGGACTTTCAGCTAACATGATGATGAAAAATTAAAAGTCTCATACAAATTCCATTATTGTCTAGCTTCAAACTTTAAAAAAAGTAAAAGCGGCCTTCAAAATGTTGGCGCAAGTCGTATATACAGCATATACAGCCAACTCAAATGCCCGACAGTTATTTATTTGTTGGAACTCCGGACTTTTTTTATTGGGTCTGAAACAGCTTGTGGTGTTATTCGGTGCAAAAATACACCTGCAGTTTTATTTTTAAATGAAAAAAAGGCGGGAAACCATAAAAATTTTATTGGAATAAAATTAAATGTCATTATATTTTGAGAATAAGTTTATTCTAATTAAGAATTCTTAACCATTTTTGAGAAAAGCCGTTGTGGCCTGTAATATGATAATCATCCCAGCCTATATACGTCCCACTGCTGGGCACAGGCCTCCTCTCAGAACAAGAGGGCTTGGGCCATAGTTCCCACGCGGGCCCAGTGCGGATTGGGAACTTCACACGCACCATTGAATTGCTTCGCAGGTTTGTGCAGGTTTCCTCACGATGTTTTCCTTCACCGCAAAGCTCGTGGTAAATTTCAAATGTAATTCCGCACATGAATTTCGAAAAACTCAGAGGTGCGAGCCGGGGTTTGAACCCACGACCCTCTGTTTGAGAGGCGATAGGTCAAACCACTAGGCCACCACGGCTCATAATATGATAATATGAGCAAATAATTAAAAACCGGCCAAAAGCGTGTCGAACACACCCGAAGTAGGGTTCCGTAGCCATTACGAAAAAAATAACCCTTGTTCTTTACAGATAACCATGGCTAGATAACTGGTACTCTGTAAAGAATTTTTTTCTTCCAGTATAACTAGTTATCTTCGAGGATTTTATTTTCCCCACAGATAAAAAATAAAAAATAAAAATAAAAAATCATTTATTGCCACATCATAATTACAACCCAGCAGCTACCTACGTTCCGGCAATGGGTACCAATCTCAGCGAATGCTGGACACATGGCAGCATGCACCCAGCGCTGATTTTCAGACCGGCCCCTTTAGCGGAGGCTAGTTGTAACATTATTATGCTACAAAATCATTATTTGAAGAAGACGTATAGTAAAAAAATATATATTCAAATAACAAATAACAAACGAAACTAATTACAAAAAAAAAACAAGCATGGTCTGACTGAGTTTAGCTGAAAGTGTGATAAGTGTGTGTGTATGTGTGTGTGTGAGCGTGTGCGTTCGTGCGTGTGTCGTGTTTGCGTGTTGTGTGTGTGAGAATGTGAGTAACTGGTTTTTTTAACGGTTATCTGCAAGGATAATCCATTCCTTCCAGGTAACCTGCTATCTCCGGGGATTTTTTTCCCCACAGATAACTGTTTTTTTTTAACGGTTGACTTCCCGTTAAATTGGTATAGGTAGCTGAAAGTTCAGGGTTCTAGCTTTACCCATAACAAAATTACAGGATGTTGAAAATAGCCTGAAATGGGTTCGAGAAAAGTATGGTACGGCCGTGCCCTTGTTTTTGTTTTGCTCGACTTGGCGGGGGCACTACCGTGCCCCCAGATACAGTAGGTACACGGATTATCAGAGAACTAAAAGGATTTCTTTGCTCACCCGCGACCTAAGATAGCTAAGTTTATGCAAGATATGCGTGTTCATGCAGTTCCTTCACCTCCATACTGTAAGAACACCCACAAATCACACAAACCCATCTAGAGCTATCACCACATTACCACCACCACAATACACTGACGCAAATCGAACTCAACCAGAGCTCATCTTCAGAGCAACACAACCGTACACCAGGCTACTTACCAGGTGTTAGACTAAAATTACCATTTTGTTCGATTTAAGTACTTAGTAACAATAAAAGGGGGAAAACGAGCATGCGGGTCACCTGATGCAATGACCTGAAGCAATCACCGCCGCTCATGGACACCTGTTAACACGAGGGGTATCACAGGTGCGTTGCTGGCCATTTGAGAGACTGATAGCCTCGTATTTAGGGTTCCAGAGCCAAAATGGCAAAAACGGAACCCTTATAGTTTCGCCATGTCTGTCTGTCTGTCCGTCTGTCCGTCCGGCTTTGCTCAGCGACTATCAATGCTAGAAAGCTGTAATTTTGCACGAATATATACGTAAAGTATGCCGACAAAATGGTACAATAAAAAATTGTAAAAAAATTTTTTGGGGTACCCTAAAAAAATTTTTTTACAATTTTTAGAATTTTTGGGAGGTATCCCATAGACGTAAAGTGGGGGTGTTTTTTTTTTCTCATCCAACCCTATAGTGGGTGGGTGGAAAAATTTGAAAAAATTCAGGATTAGTAAGTATATCAAACTTTCAAGGAAAACTATAACGGCTAAGTTTGCTTGAGAATTATTAGTAGTTTAAGAGTATATAGCAGCCTAAGGTATAAAATATACCTAAACTTGAGAAGATTCCGTATAAAATACGAAATCCTTAGAAAAATATTACTTAATTTTTCGTAATGGCTACGGAACCTTATTTTGGGCGTGCCAGACACGCTCTTGGACGGTTTTTTAGGGTTCCGTAGCCAAAATGGGAAAAACGGTTTCGCCATTTTGAAAAAATCAGGGTGGTAGTAGGTAAGTATATCAAACTTACAAGGGAAACTATAACGGTTAAGTTTTCTTGAGTATTATTAGTAGTTTAAGAGTAAATAGCAGCATGTCAGGACTCCAGGAGGATAAAATATACCTACCTAAACTTGGAATATTCCGTACAAAATACGAAATCCTTAGAAAAATAATACTTAATTTTTTCATCATGGCTACGGAACCCTATTTCGGCCGTGTCCGATACGCTCTTGGCCGGTTTTGGTAGCTGGAAGTTAATTACCTACCTAGCAGTTTTTATCAATGAACTGAGCTATCCGTCGCAGTTAACGGAAATCTAGAAAAACACTTGTGAACAAACATCCTAGGCAGGCTTTTTTTCTAGCGGCTGAGTCGTGGTTAGCTCTGTTATTGCGGAAACGCCATTTCACTTTCAGCTCGCCGGAAAATCCAACATCCGCAGCCCGTAGCAGAGCATTCGCCTCGCCAACTTAGTGGTTTATGTTTATTTTTTGTCTGTATTGGACGCAAACTATGACTAGTGCCATCCACGAAGACCCACGGTACGCGTCATCGTGAATGACTCTACCTATACCCGATATCAATCGATAAATTTCAATAAGTGTGTGTGAATGGTATTGGATTGACGTGCATTGCAATGTAGGTACCTACCTTCAGTCACCAGCACCAATATTTGACACAGCAAAGGGTGCATAAATATCTGATACCTATGACTATTTCTAGGGCCGGTAGGACGTGTCAGATATTTTTGCAAGCTCCTCTGTTGGAGATATTAATGCAGGTAGGTATGTGTTCAATTTAACTACTCTGCTAATACCTACCGTTCGGAGCTCGAAACAAAAGATCGGTTTTCTGTTTCTTTCTCATTTGAATCTTCACAAAAAAGAAGAAAGCATTCGAGTCTACATTTAACATTCTTAAGAGAGAGAGAGATAGAGAGAAACATTTATTTACACATATTCGATACACATAAAAATACATATAAATACATTCTTACACACATTCTTTTCTTTTTCTTTTTCTTTTATACATTCTTAGTTGTAGGTGTACCTAATTAAATGAAATTAATACCTGAATAAATAAATACATTGTACTTACTACTTAATTATTTCACTCTTAGTACTCTCAGGTCTTAGGAACTAGGGCTTTCGCGTACCCGACTTTTTTTTTAAACTCGGGTACCGGGTATTATTTTTTCATATACCCGGTTAAAGAGATAATTTTCTTAAAATCATGGTTTATTTTACAAGCTTTTATTTAGTTTCACCTGTCACGTTGTCTGATCTTGCAAGTTAAATTCGAACAACTTCCCAGCGGCGTCTTTAGCCCATGTAGCGCCCGTGTGCAATTATTACTTTAGCGCCATCTAGGAAGCGCGCGGTCAAAATATTCAGGTACAATGTGCCGCGGCCGGCGCCCCTAACACCGCTGCACCCGTGTGCAACGCACACCCTGCACTATACTATAGGTAAAGACGCCTCTGCAACTTCCAGTAGTCTGATTGACTTGAAGTTTGGCATACCTAATTATGTAATTTGCGTAATCTGGTAAAAAATACCCCTCAGACAATTCAGCTCTTTGGGCATGTTAGCTTTTAGGACATATAACAGTGGTTCCTTTGGACATATTGACTCTTTGGACATTTTAAACCTTGGACATTTTGACACCTTGGACATTTTGACACCTTGGACATTTTGACACCTTGGACATTTTGTCACCTTGGACATTTTGACACCTTGGGCATATTGACTCCTTGGACACTTTGACACCTTGGACATTTTGACAACTTGGACATTTTGACACCTTGGACATTTTGACACTTTGGACATTTTGACTCCTTGGACATATTGACTCCTTGGAAATATTGACGCCTTGGACGTTTTGACCCTTAGAAATTTTAAACCTTGGACATACGAGGCGACACTGAAAGTTTTTAGAACTGGCCACTTGTAAACAATATAATAAAAATGTAAGTTTAATTTTTGAAAATGGAACTCTGCCAATATTTTTGAGTATGTATTTCATTCATTTGTCATTTGTTTTACGATTTGGCGGCAAAATGAAAATTGTCTGTGTCACGTCAACATGAATTAAACGCGAGAAAATTTTCTAATTACGTACAGTTGCATACAATATTTTATCTATATCCATATATTAAATCCTCTATCATGTGTTCAAGAACCGTTGAGAATGACCTGCATTAACGAGAACTAGGTAGGTATGTCTGCCCCACGAGCTGCGCGCGCGACCACCTGCTGCTGCAGCACGTCCACGTGCACGTGGTCGCGGCGCCTCCACCTCCCGTGCTGTAATGATGTTTGAAATCCCATTACGATACAGATTTCTGTATCGTTATGACCATTACGATACAGCCTTGTTCATAATAGAATCCAATGTCGTAATGCTGGTCATTACCTATGGTTTTTGAACGCATAATTGAGGATTTACTATATGGGTGTGGATAAATCATCCTTTACCATGAAAATACATCGCATCAGTCTCACTAGAAGCTGCTACCTAGTATCTACAGACTAGCTATTACACATGTTTATGTAAGCAACAATGTAGGTAGGTAAGCCTTGCGAACGGGCTGAGTATAGCAGCGCAGGCGCCGGGCAGTGGGGCTGCGATTTTGGCACGAAGTGAAAGTGCAAGTGGTGTGGCCGAGGGGCGCACAGCGGGCTCGGCGCCGTGGCGGCCGTCCGTCCGCACCACGATGCCTTCACCGAGTCGTTCAGTAATCGAGATGCCGCGCTAATAAATGGTGGCTCTGGTTATTGTAGACGCGCCTTCGGTCCCGGCCCCTCGCGACAATGTGCCCATGGACAACAGTGGCCATCGTGTTTGTGGTTCTTGTTGCTGATGCCGACGCCAGGGAGATCAGTTCGCCGGACATCGCAGCGCTCGATAACCATGTGAGTTTGTAATTCTGGCTGAAATATCCTTCGACAGATAATTATTCTCAACTCGACCGCTTGTATAGATTCGTTAAGGAAAAGTCAGTCGAAGTTACGTTAAAGTTAAATTTAGTTAGAATAAGAAATAGATTATAACTCTATAAATTGTGCCTATACCTACTATAAGCGCCAATTAAGAAGTTACTTCAAGAACCTTCTCTTTATTAATCGTCCACTTTCCTCTTGTCGCTAGTAAACTATAATAGTCTAATTCAAAAGAACCTTCAAGAGTATAATTAAAATTAAAATGCATTTTAGAATTTAAATTAAATTTTAACAGTTCATAAGTATAGGTACCCTATGTCCTTCCTCCGTCAGGTGCACATGTTTATACTGTCTGTTAACACGTGCATCGCTCAGCCTGCAGTGAATTGCACTCGTGCATTGACACCGATCATGCACTTTTACTTTCCGACAGCCAAGCTAAGTACGCTATTTCTTGCTGTTTGGTCGGCCCGTTGGGTATCACCGCAGGGCAAGTAGTTCTGAAGCGAATTACAGGTTATTAAGTAGGAGTTCCTTAACGTCAAGTGTTTATATCTTATTTTAAATATGGTAGTTAGCTATAGCACCTTACTTAATAAAATCATGACAATCAATGTAATTTCTTTCAAGTTCTTTTGTTTTTTTTTTGTTTGCATTTCTCAATGGATTACATTACACTAAGCATAGGTAAGGTAAGGTACCTAAATTAGCTAGTGTTTGGCATGCCGTTATTGCTAATGACATAAAATTTGCCATATACCTACTTAACTCAGCTGTAGATAGATATACAGGTCCAATTTCATCCTACCTACTCGTAATGTATTCGGAAGACTATAACAACTAAATTCTAATCTTTATTAATCGTTACTCGCGGTTCGAACGTAACAAATACCTAGTAACAATGAATAATCATTAATCATCATCGGCTACAAAGCGTCCACCCTTGGATAGGTCTCCCTCATAGAACGAATGAAACGGCCTATGTACAAGGTCCATCTTCTATTATCTCTCTCTTAATTCTCTATCTCTTAATTGTTACCTACTTATTTCGTCAAGCAGCAGTTCTTGCGTTGCTGTATTGTATTCAGTTGAGAGGACAGCCGGTGACGGTGAAATTATAGGCACAACAGGTATTCTATCTTAGCCCTCCATTGCGACGCAATTGCAATCAACCGCCTCTCGTGTAGCTGTTGTTCTGTCCTTAGGTGGGAGTCCTCCTCACTTATCAAAAGCTCTTGGTATCTTAACCTAGGCTAGGCTAAGTAGACCCACTTGTTTTTTGTGGAACCCATTTATATAAAAGAACAAACCGTTGTTGAAGGTACAGAAGGATAATTATTACTGTGGATTATACCACATCGTACCTAATCAGTGGTTGTGTTTGTGTTACACAGACTTCATACGCCGAACGGAAAAAATAGAAAGAATCGTAATAACTAGGTCTGATAGATGAAGCGGAAGTGCACCACTTTCGCTGTTACGCGTTGCCTTATTATGAAGTTACATAAGAACACGTGGCAGGAGCGTTTCCTCACGAATAGTGACCGCATTTGTCTATGCTTAAGGATCGAACTTGGACTAGACGGCGCCCACTTTCGTGTAACACTTAGCTATATATTAAAATGTTACATTTGGTGACGTAAGAAGATATTGTTCTTATTTTTTAGGGTTCCGTAGCCAAAATAGCAAAAACGGAACCCTTATAGTTTCGCCGTGTCTGTCTGTCTGTCCGAGCGCGGCTTTGCTCAGGGACTATTATCAATGCTAGAAAGTTGTAATTTTGCATGAATATATGTAAACAATGCTGACAAAATGGTACAATAAAAAAATAAAAAAAATTTTTTAGAGTACCTCTCACATTCAACTTGAAAGTGCAAATTTTCATTAAAATCGAGCGTCCCCCCCCTCTAAAATCTAAACCGGTGGGTGGAAAAATTTGAAAAATTCGGGATGGTAGTGTAGTAGTATGTCAAACTTACAAGGAAAACTATGACGGTTAAGTTTTCTTGAGAATTATTAGTAGTTTAAGAGTAAATAGCAGCCTAAGGTATAAAATTCCGTACAAAATACGAAATCCTTAGAAAAATATTACTTAATTTTTTCGTAATGGCTACGGAACCCTATTTCGGGCGTGTCCGACACGCTCTTGGCCGGTTTTTTTGCTATGGCGTAGCACCAATAGATAATAAGATATAGAACTTTCTGAAAGTGTGTGTTAAGTGGAAATTTCTATCAAAACCAATAGGGGGAACACCCAAATACTCCGAAATATTTTATTCCGAATTTGCTAATTCCGATTTTCAAAACTCCGATTTTCATAATTCCTTAGGCATACATATAATTCCAATTACTTAAAAATACGAAATGAATTTTACCGAATTTCAAAATATCGATTTATTTAATATCCGATTCTTAAAACTCCGAAGAATGAAAAGCACGAAATGTTATCGGCCCGATGTATGTATGTATGTATGTAAGTATGTTAACTCTTTAGTGTGCAAAAGAAAAGAAACAAAGCACAATTGACAAACTTTGAGATACTTGTACAAAGGCGGACTTATATCCCTTTAAGGGATCTCTACCAGTCAACCTTTGAGTAGATGAGAGGAATAACCAGTTAGGGTCCGACAAAGAGTGAGTTTAAGCTAAGTAGGTACAGTTTAAGTAAGTACAGTATTCCGATTATCAATTTTCCGAAATGACATCGCTAATTCGGAAGTATGACATTCGGAAAAATAAACTTCGTGGTTTTAATAATCGGAATCTTGATTTTGTATCTCGAATTAATATCAATCAATTTAGATAAATTAGCCTGCATACTTAGGTTAGGTTAGGTTAGGTTAGAATTGCGACAAGGCGCGAAGCGCCATAACTGGGTGGAATAGGAGCTCCGCGTCGACCTTGCGTCACATTGCTGAAAATCAATAACAGTAAATACTGCTTTAGGCCAATCTAACCTATATAGCTTAAGTTAATATGTCGGGATTTATTATTGATCGGTGTATGATATTCGGTAACTATAAGGAGTGACGAACCATTTCAAGCTGAAAATAAATGCCAGGAATAGTAGATTATTGTCGTGGCCTGGAAGTAGGCAATTGCTGGCTGAGTATTAACTAATACGAAGCCAGCAATTGCTATTCCAGCCGAGACTAATATAAAGCTTTTCTCAAAAATGGTGAATAATTCTGAAATAGAACAAACTTTTTCTCAAAATATATTATAAAATTTAATTTTATTCCAATATTTTTCTTATGCTTTCCCGCCTTTTTTCATTAAAAATAAACTGCAGGTGTATTTTCCACCGAAAACACCACAAGCTATTTCAGACCCAATAGAAAAAGTCCGGAGTTCCAACAAAATATCTGATACCGGCCATTAGACTTGGCTGTATACGACTTGTGCCAACATTTCCATGGCCTTTTTAACTTTAAAAAAAAGTGACTGATTGCAGGCGCGCTAATTCATTATTGTCGAGCTAGCGCGCCTGCAATCTTTTTAACTTTTTAATTTTTCGCTGACCATAAACTATGCACTTCACCTTCTGATATGTAAAGAATAATGTCAACTTTTACGGACATTTTTGAGAAAAATATCTTAATGCATTCAGCAACTTGTGAACATAAATTTTCGAAGAATACAACGTTGCAATGTTACCTTGTTGGTTCATTAGTTCCTGACTTTACGCAGCACTAGGCCACTAAACGATGCCCGCTGTTACGTAAGAATTCGGTTGTAGCTTTGCGTGTTTCCGTATATGCGTTGGTGTTCGTAATTTGACTAACTGACTTTATGAATTGATGTAGTTCCTATTATTAGCTCGCTCACCGGTGGCGTGGCGTAAAAATGGTTTTGCTTGCTATCAACCCGAAGTAAAAAAAAACATCTAGAAGAGGGTAAGAAAAACGTGAGTATCTCTTCGAATTAAACAAACACACCAAAACAAACCTCACAGTTAGTGTTACGTATGTACCTATCTATCTACACTATACATGTACCTACGGTCAAGGACTTTAATTCATGTGCCACCATGGAAACTTTTCAAAGGAAAAGTCATTACGGTTTTCCTTGATAATAATAATATTTCGCCGAAAAGATAGTGAGCCTAGTCAGAGATGTATCGACTTAATTGACTCCATTAACAGGGCTTTACATAAGTGTAATAATATCAGCTTTTTGAACGAAAATATTGACCTCAAAAGTTACGCAACTGGCGCTCAGACTTTCTTACATTATTTTGATCCCCGCAAAACGAGAGCACAACTAATAGGCATATAACTTTAACTGTGAAAGTCCAATCATACTTTGGAAAGTATTATCAACTGACCTTTTACGCATTTGGAGAAAAAAAAACTTACACAACAAAACGAATGTGGATAAATTGAGCGCAATCAAGCGTCACCGCAAAAATATAACTGCTGCTTCGTTGTTGCGTGAGACGCAAAATCAAATTATTAATTATTCACGCATATTTCGGTTAGCCGCAGCTTTGTTATATTATGAACAACCTGACGATATAAACAACAGTGCACATTACACAAAAAAGGTTTCAACATAATAGCTGTGACACACATGTCAATCAATAGTCATCTCAAGATAGAACTAGATCAAAGTCATGGTCATGTGCATGACTACGTACACCACAAATTGCTATTAGGTACTTTGTATGACATATGTAGGCCTCCGCTTACAATGAGACGGTTTCTTTAATTCTCAAGTTAATAAATAAGTATTGATAATTGCTTAGTAGGTATATGGTAGGTATATAATATAATGTACCTATACCTACTCGATTTTGCCCGCGACTTCGTCTGCCTTCAGGAATCATGCGAATTTCATGAGATAGGGATTAAGCCTCATAATCTCAAAATTTAGAAACATTCAATTTGGCTCTGGTGTTTTTTATGCAACGTTAATGTAATTTTTGGCAGATAATTCCCATGGGATTTTTTGGGAAATCCCGATATAGATACTAATTCGACTGCCTAATAGTTTACGCGAAACTAAGCCCCACTGCACTGCACTGCATTATTATAAAAGCCTTTACCAACTTAAAGGCTAGTTAATAATAATGCAGTGTTTTAAAGGAATTATTCCATGTTACACAACACACAAACATCACGCCTGTATTCCCAAATGGGGTAGGCAGAGCACACGAAACTTTACCGCTTCGGCGCCGCTTTTAGCAATTTTCGGTTTTAAGTTTGACAAAAACGGTACAATAGTGACAGTTTGCTAGCCTGTCGCCTACGGTATACCTTAAACTATATACTCAGTCGCCTCTTACGGCACGACATCCACGGAAGAAATGGAGAGGTGTGATTCTAACCCGACACCACACGGGTCTTTCACGGGTTTCCATGTTAGTAATTCACTAATTAGCAGAGAACGGAATTTGCATGGCATTTTTGACTTCTCACTTATCGACTTCCGATATACATACAAGTACATATCGATACACAACATAGAAACTAAAAAAGATTAAAAGTAGAGGTAAACAATAGGAGGCCTTAAGTTAAAGAGCGATCTCTTCCAATTAACTTTCGAGCAGTTGAAAATGTGAAATAGACATATGCATTGAACAATGAATGGATAACAATTTCTAATTTAATAATTTCAGTTCAGTTTTATTATTTCAATTTCATGTTGAATTCTTCTATTGTAATGTTAACAAATGTTCCATTAATGTCTCTATTAAAGAAACAGTTGTATTTTTTTCATATGTTCCGGTTTTAAACTAGGTAACTTCTTTTCAGCCATATCCATTTGTATGCGTAAAAAGAACGCTCTACATAACATGATAAGTTTACGACAATCTAATTTATATATCGACATACTTTTAGGTAGAGTCGATAAGTGAGAAGTCACTATGACAGGTCAAAAAATGCCATGAAAATTCCGCTCTCTGCTAATTAGTAACAAGAAGGAGCAACATCGATAGTATACGGAGTAGGTTAAGTCTAGTTTAAAATAAAACATTAAATTTAAAAATCATAAACTCAACTGCCTTAAAAACTAAAAGGAAGAAAATAAGTCTAGTGGTCTAGAACTCTATTAAATAGCTAATTGAAAGTTCAACAGTCGGGACCTATTTAAATCGTGACTGGCTCAAAAAATCTTAGTAATGGGTTCCGACTGTTGAACTTTAAATAAGCTAAGTACTTAACAGAGTTCTAGACCACTATACTTATTTTCTTCCTTTTAGTTTATAAGGCAGTCGGTTTTTCTTTATCATAATGTTTATTCCATACAGATTAAATGGTTACGTTTTAAACTTTCGTAATTTTCACTCATAGTCAAAATACCACAAACGGGACTTATCACGCTAACACACACGAGATATATATTTGTATTTATTTTATTTAAGTATTTATTTTGGATATAAGCTTTCATCTTCGTGGAATCCTGTTATAAATAAGTGTCGGCGTCGGGATGAATGTTCTGAGGGACGATCGGACGTTGTTAGATGGCCCAGGTTCGAATCCGTGACCCTCTGCTTCAGAGGTCGTAAATAAAACCACTTGGCTGCCACAACTACCTACTCGATCACGAAGTACCTACTCATTAGTAAATTTATCTATTTAATAATGTCAGACAATTAACCACGTGCTTACCTATCTATTAATCAAACAACTTCTTTGTTCAAGCAAATTTGCCAGACGTAGCAATACCCTTAGCTCATTGTATGCAGAGTGTGTGTGGAAAATGCATTGTTTAAGTCCTATTGCATTGTTAACAAAATTATTTTCAATTGGCCCTGACATGAAGACATTGAACTTCGACGGCTGGACTAAGTACCTATTAACAATCAATTTTATTGTTGTATTCGATCAGGGTCGGTGTTGAAATCATCAATCAGGTCACGGTGTTTTTGTCAACAGATGAGGTTCCCGAAAATTCTAGATTTAATTGTCTAGTGACCTTTCAGAGATCTAATCTTTCAGACATTGACCGAACATTGACCGCTTTTCAGTTGTCATTAAAAAAATGTTCAAACGAAAGTCCTCTAATAATTAATAATGTAAAGATTCATCGAATTAGGTTTTTTATTATATTATTAAATAAAAAGTGATTTTTATTTCAAAGTAAATCGCTATATTTTGGGAAAAAATGACGATAGGACCAATTTAACTTGCAAATGTTTATCGATGTAAGTATAAATAATATACCTAGTGCCATCCGCGAAGACGCGTGATTTTGACAAAATTAGACATTAATGCATTGTAATAAATAGATAGATATAGCTAGACTACCATGGTATTGAAATGAAACTGAATACTGTCCGCATTTAGCTGGTAAATTATTGAGTAGTTTAGCAAACAGTTAACACAGTTGATTCGTGTATTTTACCATCCGAAAAACCATATAATAACATTATGGTATATAACAGCAGATATTGTATGTGTATATAATATGCATTCAAATACGACCTTATTCGTGTTACGTACTACCATGCATATACACTAAATCGGAAATAGCCAATATTATTGTTTACATATGTATTTATCACACGTAACTGTTGATTCGTGTTAAAGTTTCAACCTTAGCCTCATTATTGGTGTCATAAGGTGTTGCGTAAGGCACAAGAAGGCGTTGTTTCGTCACACATTACGTGTTTGTAAGCATATTGGGGAAAGCGCATGCGTTGCATATTCATGCATTTACAGGGCTCATGCTACGAATGCGGCTGACGAAATAATATGACAAGATTCTACAGACAGATTTACTTGAACTGTATAATAATATACCTAATTGCAATATTTTTGGAAAAATCAAGCTAATTTTCTAAAACGAAAACACCAACCTACAATTTAGTAGTGAATCATCAAATTGCCGATTCTCAGATGAGAATGAAAGTGTAACAAAAACTACAAAAAAGCAAATAATAGCATACCAGATCACCGGAACACGATTGTTAAGATTGTGAAAGCAACATTGACATTACGGGCAATTATCTTGGCATTGCGCAATACGCAGTGGCTGCGCGTGCGCTGCGAAAGTGAAGCCGCACTGAACTTTAAATAAACAATGCTTATGTAAGTGCATTTCCGTTGGGAACAGCAGTTATCTCGCAAAAAATATCTGGGTCTCGGTTTTTACTTCTCTATGTTGAGAACATGATGTGACAGACATCACTTTAATATCAGTTGTGCAATCAGAATTTCCCACAAAATTTCCAAAAATGCGTGCGACTTATTTGTTTATCTGCCTACCTACTTTGTTAGCTTCATGAGATGTATTTATTCTTCAAAAACTTAATATGAAACACGGTGCATACAAGAAGTATAAATATGATTAATAAATGCCAGTTTTTAATGATTCATTTGACGGTTCCGTTTCCTTTCGTCTATCTAACTGGACCGCGACTCCCTTTATAAGCTACCGATATAAATTTCATATAGGTACGAGCATGAATATCGCAACATGTGTCTAAATAGATGCCGTTATGAAGTGCGTAAAACTAAATAGGACTTCCCGTCTACCCCAGAACTTTAATTATTTACAGTATCCTTTAAAAAATTCCAGGTGTCATCAGGCAATCGGAGTCAACGGTTCCTCTTCGACGCCATCTTTGGTTTGGAGGTCCCGCTTCTTGAGGAGCAGAGCGTGGAGGATGAAGATGACGAGACCCAGGTCAAGAATTGCTCCTGTGGCAAGTATTCACCGCTCTTCCGTACGAAATTCTCTTTTCTCCCAGCCAGACACGATGATATTTAAGCAGTTTTTTTTAAATTTTCCAAATAAATCAAGACATTACCTACTGACACACAACATATTTTGAGACATTACGACAGTATATTCTTTTATGGTTGTTAATTTGGTATTCATTTTACTGAAACAGGCGTGCGACTTTGGTAATTTTCTTGTAAAACGAGCGTGTCTAGTAAGCAATTAGTGGATTTGTCTTGGTAGTCAAAACTTTAAAGAAGGTACTTAACTTTTAAATTCTTAGTAACTCTTGGTCTGCTGTGTCTAATTCCGCTGAAACTGAAAGTAATCTTATCTTATACAAAATTTTCATCTTCCAGAATAATCAACAAAACTATTAGGGAAAAAATAGAAATACAAGTTTTTCAGTGTTTTGTAGATAAAGAAGGAACCTAAAGCACTATTTTCAGGCCTATGAGAACTTTCAAACTTGATATAGTCGCACCCGCAAAAAGCTCTAATTTGGCTTATTTCTTAATACTTACTTGAAGTCTTCATGTTATGCCAGATCCACACTATGTTAAGATATTCAGCATTTCTAACTGTAACTTCGAATTCACATTTTAGAATGCGGCAGAGCCAATCCTCTTCCTACTCGTAGAAAGATAGGTAAGTCGTGTTATGCACAGTTGCACAGCACTCAACGTATGTAGCACCACTTGCTGGTACCTATGTGTTTATTGTATATAGTGGTTGCACGGTAGATACCTACACCATATTGTATACCAGATGTAACTATTCCTGTAATTACATTTTTAGTGTTTGTTTAAGGTTCTGTAGTGTTGCGAGTTACTGTAATTGATTTCTGTTTGTTGTAAGCGCATGTTGCAAATTCATATTTAATTTATATATAATTATTACCTTGCATGCTCTTTAATTTTTTATAGTCACCAAGTTGTTAGTTTATTTTATTCCTGTGGTCAAGATATAACATTCCCTATATATAGTTAGCATTTTCCCTATTAATTATTTATTATTACCTCATATCATATGAATTTGATGAAATTATCTCCAGACTAAACAGTCAAAACAACAACATCATTGAAACTGATGCGTGTGTAATGATCCCTATTAAGAATCGTGTGATACCTACCTACTCACAATTTTATAGTCTATTCAAGGTATGGGATGCAAGTATTATGTTTTAATAAGTTGTCATGATTACTAATAAAAACTAACAAGGTAATTGTGTATCGCGTATGTACTTACGCTGATATTGCGAGAACAATGTTGTAGATAGCATTGTGGAGGTATTGCAAGAAACTGGCGAAGACAAAGTAAACTGTTAGGTACCTATTATTACAAGAGCAGAGGAACGACCCGATGTGCATTGAACTGCATTCGCAGTGAAAGTGAATGAAACCGATGGTGGTACGAACACCATTAAACGTTGAGCTCGGCTAATGATGCAGGAAATACGATATCAAATTGATTGAGGAAGTCCGATGAGATAATAATTTAGTAGGTACTTTTTAGTTCTACACTATTTGATCTTAGTCTTATTTACTGTTCATCAGGCTTTTAAATCCATAAATTAGAAGTGTTTGTAATTAATCTTTATTCCAAAATGCTGTCTTTCATAGTAAGTTTTTTTATGCGTATTATCAGATAACATTTTAAAATGTCTGCTATTGAATCAAGCAATTTAGTTAAATAAATCTACGAAATTTTACATGCTTCTCTTTTACCCTATTAATCATTATTTAACAGACGCAATATTAGGAATTGATTTTGAAATGAATATAAAAGGAAAACAGTTTTTGAAGTGTTTTGTGTACGTACAGAAATAATATATCTAGGAATAACAACCCAGCTCTAATCTAATAACCAACTAGACCCTAGTATATATCTAACCATAAAAAACGTGCAGAGACCAAGTTCACCAAGGGCTATCTAGACTAGATATTCTAGATGCCACATTTCCCGTCCGTTAGGGTTCAACAAACTGCGTTCACTTTCACAGAGTGCGGTGGTTCCAACCAGGAGAACAGAATCGTGGGCGGCATGCCGGCGGGGGCCAACCGGTACCCGTGGATGGCCAGGATCGTGTATGACGGACAGTTCCATTGCGGCGCCTCGCTGCTGACCAAGGAGTATGTGCTGACCGCCGCACATTGTGTGAGGAAGTAAGGACAATTATACGTTGTATTTTTAAGTCGTGGTAGACTATTATTTGATTTAGGGTAGGCAGAGAAGTTGGAGCACGGACTTGCACCTCTTGAGTTTTTCGAAATTTCAAACAGAGGGTCGTAAGTTGGAGCCTGAACTCGCTCCTTTGAGTTTTTCGGAATTGATCTAAGTGCCGAATAATTCAAAAAGTAATCTACAAGTATTGAAACAGTCTTGAATATGAAATGATTTATTTAGACAAGGATTAATACAAAGGTTGATCGAATAAGGTATGAATAAAATGGCCTGATTTTAGTTGGCATTTCTATCAACTTTTCAAATGTAAAAAAGTAGTTATAGTGACACACCCACAATAGGTATACGGTATCGCAAAGCTTTTTGTAGATATTGCTATTTTCTTTAATATCAGCCATTAAAATTTATTTCAATCCAATTCACAATGTCAACTTAGAATAAAATTACAATGTCAAATAAGTAACAAAAATGTCAGATAAATGCAGTACAAAACCTTATTAGCTTAACCCTATTAACTACTTACAAAACTATGAAGTAAGTAACACAAATATAAACATAAACTTAAATTATTACAATTCCAAACATTCTTATTTATTACAAAACTTATAATTAACGCACTAACCTGACTTAAGAATAGCTACTTGTTGAATTACTAAATCGGTACCCCATTTACTTTTTCCCAAGCCAACGCCTAACTGTGGTAACGAGTAGCCTCAACAAAATCCCCTCGCCACCTGTGATGAACTGAATGGCTATGGAGACCTGCCTTTACTACTGTATTGTATTGTGTCTTTGATATTGTAGAACATTTTTATGTTCTATCTTTAAATAGTTCCCGCAGCGCATGCGATGAAAGACATTCTATGACTATTTCTTACACCTTGGGTTACATTATTGAAGTTTTAGTACGGATCCCTATTTTTTTAAAAATATAATATAGCCTGTCACTCGGAGATAGTGTAGCTTCCCAACGGAGAAAGAATTTTTCGTAATCGGTCCAGTAGTTTCAGTACAAACAAATAAACAACAATCAAATCTTTCCTCTTTATAATATCAATAAAGTACAATTCACTAACTTGTGTATGTAGTAGGTATGCACTATGGCTCTTGCGAATTGTTTTAAATAGAACAATTTTCGCGACTTCCGGTTTCTATAATTAAATTACGTAGTAACTAGATAGATATACTTACTCGTAATAATGAATGGCCGATTTACCTTTGTCAAATAATTACCTAGGAATTCAAGGATAGAGGTTCTCATGATTACCTATACGACGCCATGGCAGAGAAAGTGAAATAATGATACACGTTTACCCTTTCCCGGTTGATATTTCCGTATTTATTTTCATATCCATACTTCCATACTATACTAATATTATAAATGTGAAAGTGTGTGTTTGTATGTTTGTCCGTCTTTCACGTCGAAACGGAGCGACGGATCGACGTGATTTTTGGCAAAGAAACATATAGTTTATGGGCCCGAGAGTGACATAAAATATGCTACTCTTTGTCCAAAAAAATGCACAGTTCCCGAGGGAACAGCGAGCGCGCGATAACCGAATTCCACGCGGGCGAAGCCGCGGGCAAAAGCTAGTGTTATAAATAATAACATATGAAAAGTAAGTAAAGTGGGTAAACCTACTAAAGTAACTACTAACGATGAAAGATCAAATTAAACTGTTTCTATATATTTTTATCGAGTGAAGTTTAATGTATCGCGTTTTGAACTATTAAGTACCTACGCAATCAAGAACGCTTGTTAAACTACAATACATTTAGTCAGTTATTTAGTTAGGTACCTACCTACGTCAAGAATTGGTTGATTTTAGATTAGACTTTAAGCCCCGACTATACCTCGCGTGCTCACTGATCCGAAGTCGTAGAACTCGTAGATCATTCTAATACTCGTTAATACATCTTTGTGGCTCGATAAATCAAAATCACCTATACCGGTATTACAATATTCGCGAGCACGCGATATTTGTTGCGTTAGCGTGAAAACTCGCAACTGCTTAGTTTTGCACTGCTTTGTTGGTCGCAAGATTATACCTAGACACGGTCGTACTTCTATGCACGCGGTGGAACTGTCGCAGGGAGCCTCTGCTGTCCTTATCAAGATTTTTTTTGATAAGTGCGGCAAATTCTGACTGCGACAGGGTTCTACCGAGTGTCACGCACAAGCTTGTCAAAATATAGTCTAGTCTTTATCAAACTGGACGACTTTTATACCGCGTTTTTTTTTCTTTGACAAGAACGGTCACACCCGCATACGTTTTGAAGTGAACAGTGATAAATATTAATAGGTACATGAATACTTTCCACTACTGCTTTCGGAATACTAAAACGTGTACAAATGTCATTACCGTCGGAATTCTCGTCTTTTTGGTGGATATTGAAGCAAGTGTTAGACATTTGTGTGCGTGACGACGATTTACTCTTGTCATTCATCTATTCAATAAACGTGTGAATGGCCATCAGCTGTCTATCTTCTACACGACGAACGGTTAATAAGTCAAAATCAGATAAATCCATAGGATATGACAGTTTTTTTCAAATATAGGTACTTAAGTCCATCCAAGCTTGATCCAAGCCAATCAAAGAAAGTTTGTTTTTTCTTTTTTTTTGACGAATTTTTTTCAAATCTAGAATTGAGAATCCAGGTCTAAATCAAAATTCACACTGAGTTTTCTCAACGATAGATACCTAAATTGCTATCGATTAGGTAAATCAAATGAAGGTAAATCCAATAAACTTTTTAATTTTTGTAATGAATGGATGGTTTTAATGCTGAATTTGCCGAAATCCGCATTCACATTTATCTTTCGTGTTGTTGTTGTTGTGTTGTGATACTCTCTGTTTCTCTCTCTTTCTATAGCTTGTGTTGCGACACAACACAAGCCGTCACAACACACTGCATCAGATAAATGTGAACGAAACCATATAAAACCGATACCGATAAAATCGATACCGATACCGGTCAGGTGTGTGACGCTACAACACGGCAGATAAATTTAAATGGGGCTTTAGTTGCTAATTATAAAAAACAGCTTCATGGAACGTCTTATTCACTTGCGCTTCCGGATTAGTAAATCGTAAACATTTTTATTGTACAAAAATAAAGAGAGAAACAAAATTGACAAACGTTGGGGTACGGAAAAGGTGAACTTATCCCTTTAAGGGACTTGCACCAGTCAACCTTTCATTGGATGAGTGGAGCATTTAGTGAAGAGGTATATTTAATTCCATAATTCCTTAATTTCAGACTGAAGCGCTCCAAAATCAGAGTGATCCTGGGGGACCATGATCAGACAATCACGACAGAAAGCGCCGCCATCATGCGCGCCGTCACCGCCATAGTGCGTCACCGTAGCTTCGACGCGGACTCATACAACAACGACATAGCCCTGCTCAAACTACGGAAACCAGTTACCTTCTCGAAGATCATCAAACCCATTTGCCTGCCACCCACCAGTAAGTTAGTTACTAAGTTCATGGGTCTCAATCATTATACTATATGGATTTGCCGCGGAATTCCGGGCTTCGTGTTAGAAAAGGAGTTTTATCTTATTACATAATATCAAAATAAAAAACTCTAATTATATCTTAAAGCTTTACACTGAAGGAAAACATTGCGAGGAAACCTGCACAAACCTGCGAAGCAATTCAATGGCGTGTGTGATGTCAAGTTCCCAATCCGCAATGGGCCCGCGTGGGAACTACGGCCGAAGCCCAGAAAGAAAAGCCCAGAAGTCGACATGAGAATTCTGAGAGGAAGCCTGTGCCCAGCAGGACGTCGTCCCTATATGTATACAGCAGGACGTATATAGGCTAAATGATGTTGATGAATTAAGACTAAGTATATCTTAACCGTAGTGTCCGACCGAAAGTTCGGTTTCGGTTTCGATCGAGTTTCGGCAAAAAACGGGTTTCGGTTTAGTTTCGGTTTCGGCGGCAAACCTGCCGAAACTACGACCGAAACCGAAACTGCATTCGGGAGTTCTTGCGCTGTGATGGTTACGATCATGTTCGGCGCGTTGATTTCCATCCAACCTAGCGATGAAGACGTTTTGCCGCGTCAACGTACCTAATCATGTCGTGACTGGCTTGTGTTTGCAGTTCGTTTTGTTTGTTGTGAGTTTTCGTGTGATTTATTTTGAATTCGGTAGTGTAGCAATAAGAGTGCGCAAGGTGCGTGGCGGGTGGTAATAAATAATTATGGCCAGATATTCAGGATTCAATTATATTGTCCAAATCACATTAAATAAAACACTTTATACATATAGATTGATGAAATTATTATTGATTTAAATTAATATCAGAGGACGACACAAATTCACACGTACCTACCAGCTTTCGAGGTTAGAAAATAAGAGAGCGATGACGTTTAGTTTGACAGCCTTGACAGGCCATAGCTTATTGTTATGATGTAAAGCATAGAAGACGAAAAAAATTCAACAGGTAGGTTTCATCACGTGCTATAGCATAAGAGTAAACATCAAAAAATAATTCAATATAACAAACTAATCCATACCATAGATTATAGTTAAATCAAGTTTAACCTATCTAAATTTTTAGGTTTTTTACATTTTTGTTTTACTGAAGTGTCATACAAAGTGAAGAATTGAATTTAGAAGAAATTAATTTGTTCTTAAGATAAAAGTGATTTGTTTTGTTTTGTTTATTACTTAAATATTAAGTACCTACTTATTGTGATATTAGGTAACAACTTAAATAAGTAATTTTATGTTGAATAATATTCAAAAGAAGACTCTACCTACTCAACTAAGCACCTCACCTATTTTAAATATTTTCAAGGCGCAAATAATATTTTTTCCTTAAAAGATTGTTATCATAACATAATAGTTTTATGTTGATTATCAATAAGTAAAAATGTCGTAGACTGCATAGAGCATGTGATTTAAATTATTATTTAATTATTTAAAGATAACAAAACTAAGACTGAATGATTATAACAACGTTTTCTTTATTTTCCCTCAAAATATGATCCTTGCAAGGAAGTTTCGGTTTCGGCCGAAACTGAAACCGTTGCTGAAATTCGGTTTCGGTCGTAAAAACCAGTTTCGGTCGGACACTACTTAACCGTTTGTGCGTGACGTTCGGCAGAATCCTGTCGCAGTCAGCATAATAAAAAAAACCCACTAATAAAAAAAGCCTTGATAAGGGCAGCAGAGCCTCCCCGCTGAGAGGGCTTGGGCTGTAGTTCCCACGCGGGTCCAGTGCGGATTGGGAACTTCACACATACAATTGAATTGCTACGCAGGTTTGTGCAGGTTTCCTCACGATGTTTTCCTTCACCGTTTCTTTTGTCAATTAAACAAAAAATTATAATAAACGCTGCTTATTAGATTTCGTCTATTTTGTAAATAAAAATAAATAATTTATTGAATCAGGCGTTACTTTGCGGAGGTCCATATTAATGTTAGAGTCTAACATCTGGTAGGATGGTGTACGGTTGTGTTGCTCTGAGGATGAGCTCTGGTTGAGTTCGAAACGCGTCAGTGTAGTGTGGTAGTGGTGATAGATGGGTTTGTGTGATTTGTGTGTGTTCTTACAGTGTGTAGGTGGAGGAACTGCATGAACACGCATATCTTGCATAAGCTTAAATTAGCTATCATAATGTCGCGGGTGAGCAAAGAAATTCGTTTAGTTCAATATAAACAGCATTTAAATAAAACAAAATCGAACAGTTTACTTATTATTGCTGGTTTAGTATTTTATCCATAACATGTTTACTTGATATCCCGCGGTGTGCCAAAATTTACCAAATTGCAAATCAGGCAAATTAGTAGTGTTCAGTTAAACTAACACTATCTATCTGTTGGATATTCCGGAATTATTTTTCTTGTATAAGTATTAAGTTATCTGTGGTAACGTTTACAGGCATAGATCCTTCAGGCAAAGAAGGCATCGTGGTAGGGTGGGGTCGCACATCGGAGGGCGGGCAACTGCCGGCCGTGGTGCAAGAGGTGCGAGTGCCCATCCTCTCGCTCACACAGTGCCGCGGCATGAAGTACCGAGCCTCTCGAATCACGAATAACATGGTATGCTTTCAATTGTTTCAAGGGTTCCGTACCCGAAGGGTCCAAACAAGTGGCGGACTAAGCTCTTTCGAGGCGCGGGGTGGCAGATTTGACTGAGCCTCAAGACTTAGAAGTCGATATAAGTACTACTTTATTATATTTTTAGGCTAATTGAGGACCTGATCAAGAGAGCTCGTGGACATTTGAAGGAAGGCGCTGCACACCGCACTGTTAGTCCGCCACTGGTCTAAACGGAGCTCTAATTGCTATCACTCGTGTGCCCATCTGTCCGTTATATTGTAATCAAAAGAACATGAAGTTTTTTCTTTAGACCTCATATGTCACGAGGTCACGATCTCTCATTTGTGATCTAGGGATTTTGTAAAAAAAATCCTTTGAATTCTCGTACAAGATGACAAATCACAAAAAAATACAAAAATGAAACGGTTCATCTCACGATTGAAAGTCAGGAACAGCCGGACTAGTTTCGATCTTGTCGGCAGATCTTTTCCAAGGAGGCGGTGGCGGAGGAGATGTAAAGATGAGGTTAAGTAATAGATGACAAATATTTGATATCGAGTGGGCCTCAAATTAAAAATTGCAATTGTGACTGTAGCTGAACTAACTAATTTTGAAGCTGGTTGTAGCTTCTATCTTCTCTAAAGTACGAGTATACGTATTTCGGTAGGTCCTTAGCGCATGTTCGTTTGATCCTGTGGTTATTTTGTCCTACGCTCTGAGATGGCGATCGCGTTCACCGTCTCTTTCTACCTCATCTTATGCCGTGTGATAGAAAGAAGTGGTGAAAACGATTGTGATTCCAAGTATGTGGTCCCTGGAGATTATTCACTATAGTTTTACCATCATGTCACCACATGTCATGTTCTTCTATTTACTGTTTCAGTTATGTGCTGGTCGTGCTGCCACAGATTCGTGCCAAGGCGATAGTGGAGGGCCACTGCTGGTACAAAAAGGAGACAAGTTTCAGATTGTTGGTAAGCTATGCAGTTTTAATATTAGAACACCGAAATTTCACTATGTGGGCAAAACAATAATATCCCCTTGGAATCGAAGGCTCTCAGAAGGAGAGTTACATACATGGCAGTAGAACGCTGTGAGAAAATTTTCTTCTTCTTCGTCGTGTTCTTAATTTCTGAAGGTCATGCCCGTCTTGATAAGTCTTTACGGAGACGTTGACGAACTACTTCCACACCCCTATCCTCAACCGGTTTCAGAGCTGCATGTAAAGTGAGCTCCGTGATCGCCTTAATTTGATCCGACCATCGGGTTGGTGACCGTCTTCTGGGCCTTTTCCCCTCTATCTTGCCTAGCACAATCAGTTTCTCGAGGTTGAGAAAATTAAGAGACTTTATGTAGTAAGTGCTTTAGAAAAAACCTTCAAAGGTTGCTCTGGAAAATATTATATTATAGGTTACCTAAATAAGTGAGAAGATTTGTGAAGATGTTTTGATGTTTCTTAATAATGCGTAACGCAATAACTAACGGCCCGAAGGATTTGTATCAAATTAAAACATAGGATATATAGACGATTCCTGTACCATTTGAAATGTAGCTCTTATAGACTGTTGTCAAAAAAGTGATAATGTTAATGGTTATAACGAAAAACAAACCGTCACGGACATCACAAAATGCTTGCCGTAGACATCATGATTTTCTTAGGATTTTTTGATGTTACCTATCTGCGAATCGCTTAATTAGAATCTAAGCCTTACAGAGAAAATATCGATTGAAAATTTATTTTAAGGTGTTTTTTTTGAAAAAAAACTTTTTGTTCTCTTTCTAAAACTCTTTTTTCGGTGCAATAGTAGTTTTTCCTTCTCTGTCTAATCTTAAATTTCAGATCTGTTGTATTTGTAAGGCAGCTTGAAAAAATTTCTGTTCGATGACACGCATAGCTTTGCTTTAAATATAAAAAAAATAGTCAAAAATCGTATTCTGTTTCAGGCATAGTGTCATGGGGAGTGGGATGCGGACGGCCGGGATACCCTGGCGTTTACACGAGGGTTACCAGGTACCTGCCGTGGCTAAGGTCCAACCTAAAGGATTCCTGCCTTTGCGGAAATTAGGCTAACGAATCCCACCGTCAGAAAAAAAATACTTATCAAAAAATTAAGGAGGTAGGTAGATGGAAATCTTTGTAGTTTGTAGTTTAGGGAAATTATAATTTTCTGCTACAAGAATCTCAGCTGTTAGACTTTTTCCGCAAAATTTCCAAAGTATTAAAAGCATTGATAGTCTTGCTGAAATAAAAAGAAGTTACGAAAAAGAAGAAGTTCACGTAAAATACTGTAACGATAATATTGATGCAGGAACATACCTGTATTTATAATAGATCTCGGTAAATTCTTAACGAATCCAAAATATAAAAATTAAGATCGTAGATATGTCATACCTGACATAGTCCCTGGTTTTAAGTGAAGATACTATTTATTTTACATAATTTGATGAGAAAATACAATTAGGTGTTAGTTTGTATTATTTCCGAATGTAAATAGTTTTTTTAAGTTATGTTTTATAAAGTTATCTAGTTGGTACCTACTTGAGTGTTTAACTAATTATAAGTGTTTAGGTATCTAAGTTATACACGATTTGTAGATATGTTGATACGTCTAATTTATATACAATAATAATTTTAATAATCTTAACTGTAAGGACTAATACCCATCATTAATTTTACGCATATACCTATTTCATTTCATTTATCAAGCCATAGTGCGATTCCAAATTCATTAAGTAAATCATAATATTTAACTCATTCATTTCAATTAACTTGTCACACCTCGTACCAATTATAGAAATAAATAAAAAATCGAGTACCTAACAATTTTACTTACTTTATAATTAATTCACAATATGTAAACCTCGTCAACTTTTTCTTAAATTTTATTTTTTTCTCTATTTTGATCTTTTAAAGAACATACTGATGTTCTTTCCTCTTTTTTATTCTTTTCAATTTCCTTTTTTTTCCATTTAAATGTAGTATCGTCGCACGTCATATATCATTTATGTTAAAAATAATTAAATTTTTCAGCATTCTCGTCCTGTCCTTTACTTCGTTTAGTGCTTAACGCAAAGAGGACTGTAGCTTTTTACGTTTACCCACAGTGCAAACCTTTATTCATGATTGTTACATCATAAACATATAAATCATAAACCATAATCACACACATCATTTAATTTATTATGAGCATTACAAAAGAAAGCCTAACAAAACGATATAAGGGAGTGGACAAACTTCAAGGCTTAATCAATAACTGTTATGATTATATCTCAAAATGTTTACAATTTATATTTTAAGAATTTTTATCCCAATTTCAAAATAGCAGTGTTAACTACCTTTATAATCGACTCGTTAGCCTTTCTAATCATCTTCATCATCATAAAAACTTATATTAATGAACTAAAAATCTTAGTTTAATTGTTCGTCGTTAAGACAGGCCGGTGGTGCAGATTACCAATAGGATATAAGAGAAAAAAACTACCTAAGTGTTCATTCTACTACTTGTACATATGAAATTGGAAAGTTATGTAAATATTAATTTATTTTAATGTATTATGTTTTATAAAAATGTTTTAAAGTAGTTTTACTGCTTTCGATGTCTGTTATCACCCGTGATTATTGCAGTCTTTTATCCGTGACATCCATAGTTTTATAGTTTAGGTACAAGCTACTTATTTTTGGTCAGCTTCACCTGCCAGTGTTATTTCAAAATGAAGCAATCAATTAATAAGCTATTAGTCTGATGACTATTTTATCCGATTATTTTTCACCGTCTTATGAAATAGAATTATTTAAATCATTTTATACGTTTGCGGTTGAAATAAACCATGTTATATTATGTTTTATAAATAAAGTATCGTATTTTTGTCGATATTATCATGTTGACTAATTATCATAATAAATCATTATTTTACTTAGGTACTCGTATTATTTAAGTACTGTTTTAATTAATTAAGACATAGAATTAAGAACAAAAATGCTCTTTAGGCTGTACCTGTGATCCCTATCACGATAAAATTGTATTGTTATATGTATTTATTACTTACTCGTTGTTTTGTTTTTATTTTTAATGTGTAGGTATTATTATGTAAAATAACTTTTAACTCCTGACAAAAAACTGTGTATCAACCTTCATAGTCGTTATTGTGTATATTTGAGTGTCAACGGCGTCATATAACGTTTATGTACAAATGTATACCTACATAGATTTCAGTGTGAGTGGTTGAAATCAAAAGTCATCATTATCAAAGATGCTAGGTTACCAGTATTGCCACTGATGGCGTGGGCGTTAAAAGTGTTTCAGAATGGATAATTCTACCTATGAGTAGATTCATATTACCCATAAATACAATAACTTAGTGTTCATTTCCGCTACTGACGACCATTCCTTAGGGGTTTCTCACATCTACTGACTCGCACTTGGCTTAGACGTCTTTTTTGATTTTATTACGTGGATATAAAGCGGTTTTAATCAGTTTAGGCGGATTCCCGGCGGGCAGACCCTGGTATAGGTTTTCCTATCGTCATCAGTGAGATTTTAAAGTTTTAGAAATCAGGGGATTTTTTAATTATCTACCATTCCTGTTTACCGATGTATACTTTATTATTGTTATGGCACTCTATACTTTATCATGTCTTAAATGCAATGTTTAACTATGTGACTGTTTTTTTGTTGTTTAATTTTATTGAAGTGTTATGATGGTTGGTGCGCGCGTACCTTGTACAATAAGTAAAATGTGTCTTCCTGTTTTTGTACCTATTAGTAGGTGTAGTGTAAGAGTTTTTAATTATGACTCTTGTTACAAAATGTTTGCTTCATTTTAATCTTGGTGCTACGCAATTAAAGTAAATATTAAACTGTATCCATCTGAAGTTTCATTATACAGTAAGGTGTAAACTTTTTCTTATTGATTTGCTATAGGTAGCAACTTAATAAAGAACACGAGTATCACGTTGAACCTACAGCAATGTAAATAAGTCTCAAAATCAAAACTTTTACCAGCGCTATCGAAAAAACAATCATTGCCAAGAAGAATGCGCCCCAAGAAACTTAGCTGTTTTTTTTTCAAATTATAATATACCTAAGATAGATTAAAAATAAAAATTACGTAAAATTACTGTAGTAATATGGGGGCCCTTAGTTATGAATCAAAGTCTAAACATATTGACTATAATCTAACTTTATGGTAGAGTCAAATTACAATGATTCTTGTGTCATATGAAATTATACCTCCTTTGATAAAGTGGTACTGAAAAACCGATTTAGTTTTTTGTCGAAAATTTACACATTGGCACTGGGATTACCGTAAACGCACACACACAGAGACACATATGTACACACACCATGTCATTATTATTCCTATTTGTACACAATTGAAGAGGAAATAGCTTAGGTAGTTACTTAGCAACAGCCATAAAAATGACGACAGCTAAAATGATATAGCTATAGCTATAAAGAATTATGTCTAGGGGCAAATCACCGGGTCATGCTACTACGAAACTCGAAACTCGAAGTGCGTGTCGTGGGGTCCCTCTGACACTCATACTATTTAATACGAGAGCGAGAGGACGGTACGATACGAACTTCGAGTTCCTAGTGTAGTCCTGCTGTGTCTGTCAACCTGAGGGATGCGATTAAATATATGTTTCACTGAGAGGAGTGTCGTGTATTTCCTTCTCATTCTAACATAATAACGTCTCTCAGGTCCTTCCAGGATCGGACATAAAACATAGACGTTTCTATAAAGTTGTGTTATCGTTACCACTTTTTATTCTTAAGTAAACAAAACAAAACAACATTGCTAACAAAATTGCTATTCTCAGTTCGCCACGTGAGAAACAAAAATGCAGAAATTGCATAGATTACGACGTCGTCGTTGGAAAGTGACACTTTCGAACGCCGGTAACCGGTCGCCCAAAGGACGTATGTATACATGGATCTGCTATGTGCCATTATACCAAATAAAAGACCATTTTATTTAGGTACAAGATTATGTAGAATCAGGTCATTCCGAAACAGTATCTTTCAAGGGGAACCAACCCTACCTCCCACCAGAAGATAATGTCAGAAAATTTGCAAAAAAAAAAGAATTAAGAAAGAGCCTTTTTTTGGGTTATACCGTTAAATGTTTTTTTAAATGTTATTGAAAAAGCGAGCTCAAAGTGCGAGCGAAGCGTTAGGTAGGAGCGGAATTTATAAAACATTTTCGAAAAATTTGTAAACTCTACCTACTGCAGTTAACAAGGTCACTATGTTATCATATTTTACGATATATATATTTATGCGAGCAAGGGTTTGACAAACTCAAAGGAAAACAAACCAAAAATACAGTCCATGATTTATCTGTTTTTCGTATTTTATTTTGATCGAGTCAAGTTTAATTTATCGTGTTTACACAATCCTCTGCCCGAGCGAACGAATCTGAGATTTTTGTGGACAAGTGTTATGATTACAGGTTTGTTTCTACGTAAATACTAAACTTACATCGCTAACTATTATAGTTACTTAATTTGTGCAAGGAGGTGCCATTGTGCTAGCAATTATAATCAAATGTCCTTTAGAGATGCAACTTACTTAGTTTTCTTCTAAGGATCGATTTTTCAAAATACCATTCGAATTGGGGAAAAATTTAGTTTTTGAAATGAAAGCCGTATAGAAGAAAATTATCGCCCTGGTTCGTTCCCAATTGCTTAGTCAAAAATTTAATTCGAGAGTAAGTTTTGCAGCAATAGGTAAGTACACAATCTTGCAATGAAATTTAACTGGTATAACTTAATAATTTAACACTGCTAGGTATCTCGGTTGTTTTCTGAATAACAACTTTTGTTTTTCTTCTTAGTAAGGTACAGATGTAAGTATAGTCGAGTTACACGGCAAGAATTAACTTAACTGCCTTATTCAAAGAAGTGCGGTACTAAATGGAAGAATAGCGAAAGTCGCTCGAGCATTAACATAAGGATAGGTAATAAACAAAAGGATGAAACAGCACTGGAAGTAATGTTTTTTGAATACAGATCGCTTGCTTTAACGATTCTGAAATTGGGGATCCTCATGGGAAGAAAAAGTTGTCTAACTGTCAATTGGGGCTAGAACTAATTGGTTTTCCGAATGTTTTGATCTAATGTTATAAAACAAAGGAAACCGCTAATCGTGGAAGATTTTAAGTATAATGATGTATATCGAAATGATGCCTTATATATCGTCTTTTAAAGGCAAGAGTACCTATTAGTGGGGCTGTTCATACTTACTGTCGCACCCAAATCACGTTCGGCCAGCGTCAGTGTGCCACCGTTGTCGAACGCGCCAAGTTCCAGAACGAAAGCGCCCGCTGAGCGCTAATACTGTTCCAAATTCGAATTTAAATATTTTTATTCTTTTTTTTGTTAGTAATAATGTTGAAGTACACTTTAATTTTAGTGTGTGTTGCCTTTAGTTGTACAAGTTCGGAGGTGAGTTTTTTTTATAAATTTCGTTTTTCTTTTTATTTTGTTTTAACGAGGAAGAACAATATATCAAATTTTTCTTTTGCATATTTATCATTAATTAGGTTCTTAGACAGGTCTAATACAAAATTCACGTTATTATACAGTACCTAATGTAATAACGCCTATAATTATTTAAATATTATCTTATAATGTAAATAGTTTTCCATATTGTTAAATGAAATAAGATTGAATAATAATACTTATTCAAGAATTATACTAGAATATCTATCCACTAACCTGTATTTTCTGCCACCTGTTGTCTACATTATGCTAAAATTCCTAACTGTTCTTTCCATACGGCGATCTGCTAAAATAATAGAGTTTGGTGTTGTCAATTTAAAATGTACAGCATTGCCGCAATTATAAAAAATGTGGACATTTTAGTTTTTGGAATTTTTCGTGTATTTTTGTTGACCTTGGCTGTACTGTCCCTCCCTCCTAGCGGGATGGTGGTTGATGTCAGCAAGTATCTGATCTTAAATATAATTTATTTATTTATTTAAAATACAAACTTCATTATACACGATATACTAAATTAAGTCAAAATTATAACTAAAAGTAAAATAAAAGTAACTAATAACTAAACTATAACCTAATGATCTTAAATTATAAAGCTCTATATTTTTTCTAAGAGAGGACTAAATCTTGGAATTTATCTCTCATTTTTTCTTTTGGGTCGCTGCCCACAGTCTACTAGTGCGACCATGTTCGTAAATAATTCATCATCATCATCATCATAACCAGCTTATAATAGGACTCATTGCAAGTAGGACAGAAGCTTCTCACTAAGGTAAAAGCAAGAGATATTATTTGCCATCCGCAAACAGCAGCTTTTTCTCAACAAAAATAATAAACGTGTGATTTAGGGCTTGTTTCACCACTAATTAATGAATGTTTGTGACAGATCGGTGATGTCGTCTCTGTTGTCCGAATAAAGAGAGATCGCATCACATGTACCTCTCACATAAAATGTATCAATGAGTGGTGAACAGGGGCTTTAGTATACGTTTTGATACAGGATGCTCTGTCGCGTGACACGCGAGGGGTATTTACGAAGAACTTCTTCGGAGGAGTGTGGGGTAACCGCCCTCCGCTAATGGAAGTTAACGAGCCTCGAGCTTTTTGTACTTGTAGTAAGTATGCGAATCCTTACGTATTTTACCGTATTATTTTTAATTTTCGTTAATTTTAATGTGCTAGTGGCCTAACCCTTAGATACTGTTTAAAAATAATGAGAACCAGTGGATACACCTTTGGCCTCATATACTTTACACCAGGTAAGATAGGGGCCAATCACGAGTCAGTTTTATGTCATCATCATCATCATCCCAGCCTATATACGTCCCACTGCTGGCCACAGGCCTCCTCTCAGAATGAGAGGGCTGTTTTATGTAACAAATAATAATCAAGAAATAAGATAATTAACTATAATGTGCATTGGGCATAGTGTAAAGGTTCTCAATTTACGACGTTTTTTAATGTCCGTTACTAAAGTGTTCTTGATTCACACACATTTAGCAAAAGAAGAGTAAATTTTTTGATGTCTCTCTTTTTTGCGATTTTACAATTTGACCTTAAGGGGATCCCATGCCCCAATGAATAAATATAATGAATTCCATGCATGTGGTAGATTACGGTCATGTTCTGAATTATCAATTTAACTATATTTTGTACCCGTTATCACAATAAATATATTATGATTATGATTATGATTATGACCTTCAATTTGAAGTCCTTAGTTTTCTAATGTTTTTTGTAGCTTATATTAACAACAACGGCTTTAAGCAATATAGTATCCCATTTTTACTTCAAAGTTCATTGTCTTCGAGATATTTGGCATCAAAGTTGAACAATTGTAGGCCAAAAAACTGGTTTTCTGGCCATAACTTTTGTGTAAATTAGTTTCAAATGAAAACCCTCGACCAGTTTTAAGAGACGTCAAAGACGTACCCAAATATGTAGATTTCGTATATGTTAGATCTTTCACGTCAATACAGATACGAAATAAGTGTTTTTTCAGACAATGTTTAAAAAAATCATACAAAATGTAGTATTCATTTTTTTTTCAAAATCCGGTAGGCAAAAATAGAGAAAAGATTGGAGAACCGACAACCGTTTGACTTATAACTCTATCTGTACTTAGTGCAAAAGTAGGAGATACGATTCAAAACTTGTCAAAAATCGATGAAAACCTCGGAAAATAATGACTAAGTATGAAATTATTATATACACCAAATAAAACTTTTTCTTCGATTTCGATAATCACGCAATAAAAATATTGTTTGTTTTTATTTTGAGACTACAGAGCTGGCAGCTTCCTCGCACGACGTATCAGTATTTGCTTTACAGTGGGCTTTACTTTTAGTTTAGTTATGAATTCATTTCTTTTATTCTAATCGTACCTATTTATTATGTTATATATAACCATTTAAAATTCAAAGTTAAAATAACATGAAACGTTAATATTAACCCAGAATGTGGCGAACGGAATGAGGCTTCCCGTATAGTCCAGGGCGTAGAGGCGGGACCCAACGAGTTCCCGTGGATGGCCCGTCTGACCTACATCAAGCGGTTCTACTGCGGAGGAATGCTCATCAATGACCGCTACGTGCTCACTGCTGCACACTGCGTCAAAGGGTAAGTCTTATTATCTTAGATTATTCATTATTAGTCGGAAGACGTCCACTGTTGAACCAAGGCCTCCCCCTTATAGAGTCTGGCTAATGAAAGATGAACCTGCAAAACTGCGGCAAATTCCAAAAATTTTGCTTATGGTATCACCAGGTATCACCATAGAATAAGTAATAGTACAAGTACAGAAGCTTCTCTGCCGTAAAAAAGTGACGATTAGGCATAAGAATCGTGCCTACTTTTTGCTTCTCTGTCTATCGTTTGCTATTGGAAAATAAGTAATTATTTAAAACGATACGTTGTACATAAAAAGCTTACTACGAATATTTTTGAGAAAAAGTGAATCTTAAGAACCACAATTGTATTGACCAGTTCTAAAAGGGATATTAGTATCAAAATATTTTGCCTACTACTCGTAGTAACGTGACTGATTGCCGGCCAATGCATAGCCGAAAGCACGTAGCTAGAAACCTGCATTTTTTAGACATTTTCCTTGAGGATCGTAGAGGTGCGCTAAGAAGGTATTTTTTTAATTTCTACGGGCTACTCAATAGGGATTTTAGCTTTTATCTTTAGTTTTCCACGAGGGAGAAACCTAGGGTCGACTTATGTTAGTGAGTACAGTTTAAGTAACAAGGTGGCAGAAGGAAACCTATGGATGAATGAACTTGACATATAAGGTAGGGAGATATTGCAACGTGATTGCAACTGTGGTGCAATCGTAACTATCTTTTGTACCTAGCTCCTATTGCGTGTTATAAGTTTGAAGAGTCTCTCCTTATCTTACAAATATTTAAAAGTAGGTAAAGTTTTTTTTTTTTTTATTCGACTGGATGGCAAACGAGCAAGTGGGTCTCCTGATAGTAGTGTGGTAGCAGTAGGTATAGTTGCCTGCGAATTTATGATGGTTATAAACTATTTGTGTTCCGATTTTCATTTAAATCCTTTCGGTATTTTTTGCGCGAAAAGTAAAAAAAAACAAGAAAATTATCTTTTCTCAAAATAAATAAAAATAAAGATTACTAAGCTCACATGTACAAATACATACCATAATAATAAGATATTTTACATGAATTGCAAAGTGAACTATAGTAGATCAATGCCTTATAAAAAAACTTTTTAATGTAATTAAAACCTACTTAAGCCCTGTCTTTGCAAGAAGAGGCCTGCGCCCTGCAGTGGGATGTAATAAAAATTTAAATTTGACTTGTTCATAGGCTTCACTTACAGACTGTTTATACATTCATGCTTGTCGTAAGCAACCTGCACTTGTCACGACGGAGGCGTGAACGCATCGACAAGAGGCTTCGAGTGTTTGGACTGGTCGTATATTACCGCTCTACACTCTACCAACACCAACACCCCTCGTCTGGACATTTACACCAGCATATTCCTCTAAAAGTTAAATAACCATTCTAATAGATAATACGAGTAGGCTAGTAATCTAATTAGGTAGTCCATTAGTTAAATTATTAGAAAATATTGGAAGCATTTTTTCTTTGGTCAATCAAACAACCCGTGAAATCGTGAATCTATACTGCGCTCCTATAAGCCAAAAGGCGGGATCACAAAAAAGAAAAACACTTTTGAGTTATTTATACCATGTTATGCAGAATCGAATTAAGATTGGTTTTTTGGAATCTTTTTGTATTTTTTATTTCAATTCCAAATTTTTACTTTTACGATTTCAATTTCACGATTTTACGATTTTTTTCAATTTCAGAATCGAATGTTATTTTTGCGTTATACCGCCTTTTGGCTTAGGAGGGCAGTGTGATAGGGTAATGGCACCAGTGGTCAGCCTCATAACGACTTTTTGAAGTTTGGAAAGCTGGCATTTTTACAGGATTCGCCGGAAAATGAAACGTAGTACATGATTGGATTAATTGTTTATTATAGTTTTTAAACAAAACATGTCAAAAACAATCTTTCTCTCTATAAAATTTATATTTAAATTCAAACAAAAAATGGCACTTTTTGCCAGTGGACAGCCTCTAAAATCCAATAATCAGCCTCGACGAATCCAGTATTCAGCCCTTATAACTATGAATAAGCATGAGATCAAAATGAGCATTATTTATATCAAAATCAACGATATTGCAGGTGGTAGGACCTTGTGCATGGTCCGCCCGGATTGCTACCACCATCTTGCTCACTAATCCTCCCGTGAAGCAGCAGCAGTGCTTGCACTTTTGTGTTTCGGCGTGGAGAGTAAGACAGCCGGTGAAATTACTGGCACTTGAGGTATCCCATCTTAGGACTCTAGGTTGGCAACGCATCTGCTATACCTTTGGTGTTGCAGATGTTTATAGGCGGTGGTGATCTCTTACCATCAGGAGACCCACTTGCTCGTTTGCCATCCAGTCAAATAAAAAAAAATTAGGTCGCTCTTATTTCTTATAGCTAAATTATCAAAACAAAAAAAAACTCACCTGACCGAAATATTATTGCAAGCAAACAATCACAGTACTTATTTGTGTTCTTATTTTATAGAACTTAATCATAAAAACATCAATATTTATTTATATGGAAATAAACGACATTAGTATGTATGCATACTTATATATTATGTAAACATTCCTCTCTGGCACACATCACACGAAGGAGAAATAGGTCACTAGCAAATCTACTAATAGTACCCACTTGGTAAAAACTATTCTTAAATAATCACAGTCATAATCTTCCTAATTTTTTATATCTCAACTCTCTTATACGAGTATATCAACAAACATATCTATCTTATACTCATATCTATCTAATCATCCGAACTGCTACTTGTATTTAAGATATTCATTATTTCCCGGTCATTCATTAATGTTTTTGTTAGTTTCTCTTGAGGATACGTTTGTCTTGGCGGCATTTTTAGCTGAAAAATATACAGAAATACTTCTCAATTACTGAAACACAAACTATCTAAATACATTTTATAACTATTCCAGGTAAAACTAAAGTGTAGTCTACAGATGTCCTTAAAATACTACCTAAATGGGTACAATCGAAGACACTGTTAACTGTACATTTACAAACGAACATAAACCTTGTCGCAACGTATTAAAGTCTATGGGTGGTCAGTTAACAGTCTTCGTTTGTACCCAGCTAGATCGGGGCTGAATACTGGATCGGCAACACCTAGTGGCCAGCCGCGTAAAAATAAAATGTTTAATGCGGCTGACTACTGGGTTTTTAAAGGAATATGAAAGAACATGCCTTACTAAATTTGAAAATTTAAATTTAACGGTTCTAATGACCGCTATTTCTCGCAATTTTAAAAATAATTCAAGAATCCAGTGACCAGCCCCGGGGGCCGACTATTGGATCTTTTATAAAAAAGTAGTACCCAATGGTCAGCCCCCACAATATTTACGAAAATCAGCGATATTTTTATCCAAATTTAATATAATTCAATACATGAAGTATTAAATAAAGCCAAATTGCATAAAAGACTATCACATTTAATAATAAAAAATGTTTTTTCTTACCTTTTAAGAGAACACCACGCGAAGTAATAAATATGGCGGACATGACACTATTGCTCTTTTCATCCGCCGTCACCTGTATGAACGAGTTTATTTCTCCCCCCTGATCCCCTACCGCACCTATCGTGTGGCATATTAACCAATGAGGAATCAAAGTTTCTATTTAAGTACACGTTATTCGTTTATTCTAATTGTAGCGATATTTGTGACCAATAAACGACGCAAAAGGCTGACCACTGGTTCCTGGCTGGCCACTGGTGCTGTTACCCTACTTAGTACCTATCAAATTTCATTGTTTCTAGATTCAATCATTGTAGCATGTGTCCAATTTCAATTCATCTTTTCACTAAGAATTATCATTATCAGCATCTTGACCTACATTATACCCCACTGCTGGGCACAGCCCTCCTCATAGAATTGGAGGGCTTGGGCTGTAGTTCACACGCGGGACCAGTGCGAAGAGGAAACTTTTTTTTTATTGGAAATTTGGACACATTTTTTATTCTAAATATCTCAACAATGCGTTACTGTGCTCGAAACCACGACCATCGACTTGAGAGGCAGTGAGGTTTTAAAAATAATTCATATATTTCGTATAATGTAAAAACATTTGCCAAGGCTAAATAAAGGATTTCGTTCGTAGGTAGGTACCTACTGAAGAAATGAAATGAAAACAAAGTTTTCCTTCCTTTGTTTTTTGTTTTCCGTCGTCATTTTTACTGGTTAAATTTAAATTATATTATGCAATAATTTTGTATACTTATAGGTATACTTATCATCACCGAATATTACAAAGTTTTAGCTTACTCGTATTTTAATGAAGTTCTCAAACAATGCAACAAAATGAAACTAATCTTTATTGTACTTACACCACAATAGTAAGCGATACAGAAAACAGGTACACAGAGAAAATTACAAGGTAAGAAATAGCCGGCCTTAACGCTTCAGAGCGATCTCTTCTCAACATTAGGTATTATAGCACTGATTAGGACCTATGAATGATGCTGTTCTCTTCGATAGTTTTTTAACAAAAAAATCATTTGTTTCTGTGTCATTTGATAGATTTGATGCATACTTCCATTGTGGTTTAATAGAGTATTAAAATTATCTCTTTTAAGTTGTTATTTAAATAGGTTAACGATATTATATTAACGACGATGGTGTCATCTAATTCTCGTTTACTTTATCGATGCTTTCAAATGAGATGAATCATGAATTTAAGCATCTGTCTACGTATATGTACCTATGTCTACATGAATTGAACTCATACTTAGCTATTGACAATGATGGTAAAGGATAATAACTATTGCCATTACATAACAATTTTCTTATGTCAAAAAAAAAATGAATTGAAAAAGGTTTTTGCCTAACAGAGAAAAAAAACTAGATATAAGTACAAGGTGTTACTAATATAACTGAAAACCAAAACCAGTAAGTAGTTTACTCAGAATCGAGAATAGAATCATTACACTATGTTTCAAATCAGGTTGTGTTTGTCTTTTTAAATCCCTTTTTCGTTGTGCCCCAAAAGTTACGAATGCAACATGCGCCAATTAAATGTTTTTAACGAGGTTGCATACATTTTAGATAGTTTAATACTGGCCGTTTTGCTGTCAGTTTTGATTTTCTTCTAAAAACGTCGGAGCGCAACTGACAAATACAAATTATATTATGAATCGGTCATCGTTCATCCACCATTACGTCTCATATTTCGTTTTCTAGAATTTTTTTACCGTACAACGGCAAAAACTACTAGACACTGGCAAAATTGTCCTCCAATGGACAGCGCCATATTTTTCTAAAAAAACAACAACAAATTATATTATGCTTTATTAGTGTAGAGCTATTTTGTATTTCGATCTAATTTATGAAAAGTGTAAACAAAGACGCCATTTATCCGACCACAGACAATCAATGATTTGAAAACCTAGAACCTATTGCAAAATAATTAATCTGTTCAGTAAATCGATTAATTTATTAATTGAATAGATCAAAGTATTTTTGTCTATTTTATTATTTAAAATACTTGATTTCATTCCAAAGAAATGTCAAATTTTTCACCATCTCTACGCTAGTATAGTCTGTCAAAAACCTGCCTCCCTTTTTGGTTTGACAGGGTTTGAAAGGGATGACACTACAGTGTTGCCACTTTTTAATTTCTTCTCTTTTTTGACAGACTATATATGCTACTACAAATTATATCAAGAAATAACGTCAGATTTTGACGACGATTTTTCCCATGAAAAATAAATATTGGAATTAAGTGAATTTTGGTGAAAAAAGGTATTAGACATCTAGTTAAAAGACACGAATTATAGATAAATGTGTTATTGATTCGATCGAGTGGGTGTTTATACAAGAATTTTGATGAAATCGGTTTTTTTACACTTTAAATAAATTGGATACGCATAAACCATAGTGTAGAGTTGAGATCAAGTAGAAGTAGGTAGTACTGATTAAGCAAAACAAACGAATATTTTTTGAAATAATGTAGGTTTAAAAAATGTATGCAATCACTTAACGTAAAATTAAAAAAAAATATTTTAGGGGTGTCTGAGGCTTTCATTTAAAACTAACACTTTGTATAGACACGATTGCAACCCTTTAATTTTTAAACGATTAAGTAGATAAGGTAGCGCGGTTTGAAATGGGGATAAGTATATTTTTGATCCTGCAAATTGCGTGTTAACTTAAAAGTCCGATAACCCGAAGACCAAACGGGTCCAAAAAATTGGTTGGTGCCGAATTTGTGAATTCCAATCAGTGGCGGGACATTCACCTTAAACCGGCCGGGGGGCTCCAAAAGTTCAATATCCCCGTTGTGGTCACTCTTTATTGTTTACACTAAATTCTGTTAAAAGCTTTCGCGATTTTCATTGTAATTGAATAATTCTGATCAATATTTTCGGAAAATAACTCTGCTTATGCGTGTTCAAACAGTTGGGCCATGTGCATCAGAGTTAACCATTCAACGACTGACTAAGTAGATAAAGTTCCGCTGTGAGACGATACTTACCTAAACGTTGTTTGGTTCATTGTCTGTCGCGTAATGTTTTATATTATTTTTAACAGATGTGAAGTGTCCAACCTCTCATATATCTTACGCTATTTTTTGGCGTCCATATTTAGTACCTAGTATCATTTTTGAAAGTCATAATGTACTGTTTGTCATAGGTTGTTGTTGTTGTTGTTGTTTCTTTAAAAAAATATGGCTCTGTCCATTTGAGGACAATTTTGCCAGTGTCTAGTAGTTTTTGCCGTTGTACGGTAAAAAAAATCTAGAAAACGAAATATGAGAGGTAATGGTGGATGAACGATGACAGCGCAAAAACTAGCGGAAAATGGAAAATCTTATTGTCCTTGTCATAGGTAATTTTTGTTAGTCATAATTTTTTCCCGCCAAAAACCGTATTTTTTTTTCAAAATGTTAAATGGCCATGCTGTAAAACTATATTGGTTAGGTTAGCTTTGCTTTATTATAACAATAGAAAAAAAAGAGTTATGACAAACAACACGTTATGACTTTCTACAATTATATGAGCCGATATGAACCACATTTCGTTTATCTTAAAGTGTAGGTAAAGTAATTGTATGTTTATTTTACTGACTGCAAAATGTTTGTAAATTACATGTTAGTGCATAAAAAACCGGGTTTCGTTGCGGTTTTACTCGTCATTAAAACCACCATCCAAATGCATCGTAAAACTTGTAAATGCGCTGACATACGAATACAGTAAGTGAAAGCGTAAATAAGGAGACATTAATAGTATTCAAGTCCGAAATGCGCTGTTTGTCACTTTCGCTAACCGATACCTGCTTGGCTACCGTTCCCATCGAGGCATCAAGGAAATGGATCGGTTGGAAAACAGAGTTAGGCTATGGTTGCTATTAAACAGATAACACAGTATTATAATAATAAACATCATGGGTCAATTGACCTAGTCCCAAACTAAGCGCAGCTTGTCCTATAAATATTAGGAAATTGATTCACATACTTACAAGTAAGTACACATATTACGAAGTCTAAGATTCGAGAACAAACACTCGTATTATTCACACAAATATCTGCCTCGGATCGAACCTGGGGATCTCAAGTTTCATAGACGGTTCTCTAATCATTTGGCTATTTGGTCGTCATTATGAAGTCGATTAAAAATCAATGTAGGGATATTGGCTGTATTACTCATTAAGATTGTTTTTTTTGGAATCTTTTTGTATTTTTTATTTCAACTCCAAATTTTTTTGTTACTTTTACGGTCATCCCGTAAAACCTATATCGAAAATACAAACTGAAATATAGATGCACAGAAAAACCAGAAAAATAAGACCAGCGCTGGGAATCGAACCCAGGTCCGGGTCCGGGTCCGGGTCCGGTCCGGGTGAGCGGTTAGTTCCGATGGAGTGCCGAAAAGTTTCTCGATGAGGGCTACGGCATAGATGTCGCTGCTTAAGTGGCTAAATAAGAAACAACACAAGCTGAGATATAAGGTACATAGGAGAAATTCGTGTCTGTATCCAGCGGTGGTGTAGCGGTATAGCACATGGCACGGAATGCCGAGGACCTGGGTTCGATTCCCAGCGCTGGCCTCAGGTTTTTCTGTGCATTTTTCATTTTCGATGTTTTTCTTTGTGCATCCTAACTTTAGCAGATTTTTATCATTTCTCAGCTAGAAAAATACATCCTACTGCTGCTAAGCACAGTCATCTCTCACCGAGAGGGCTTGCTTGGGCTGCTACATTTCAACGTGGCCTCATGTATTAATACCTAGACAAGACAATCTCCATACGACTACAGCGGATCAGTATTCATTAAAACTGGAATTGTTTGCTTGTTTCTTTAAGCCAATAAGTATACCTTTTACACGTGGTAAACCTCCTAATATCATAAATTATTTAAATCAGATGACAACAAGAATCACCAAAACCTAAATACCTATCACAAAAATTACCGCTCTGAGTCGCATCCACTGCAAATCCCAATTTTCAAAAGCACTCTAACCTTAAAAAGATTCCAAAACCAATCTTAATTTGATTGCTTAATAACGATATCTCTAGTCCGGGTGAGCGGTTAGTTCCGATGGAGTGCCAAAAAGTTTCTCGATGAGGGCTACGGCATAGATGTCGCTAGTGTCGCTGCTTAAGTGGCTAAATAAGAAACAACACAAGCTGAGATATGAGGTGCATAGGAGAAATTCGTGTCTGTATCCAGCGGTGGTGTAGCGGTATAGCACATGGCACGGAATGCCGAGGACCTGGGTTCGATTCCCAGCCCTGGTCTTATTTTTCTGGTTTTTCTGTGCATCTATGTTTCAGTTTGTATTTTCGATATAGGTTTTACGGGATGACCGTAAAAGTAACAAAAAATTTGGAATTGAAATAAAAAATACAAAAAGATTCCAAAAAACCAATCTTCACTCTAACCTTGTTTGTCTCACGGAATATCCAAGGAAACCTGCTGGTCCAGATACCTAAGATACGACCCAGAACGGGGATCGGCCATGCGGTCACGCAACCCAACCGATGACCTAACCCCCACACTACCTCCTTATTCGCCTTCTGACGCGGTTTCGATAGGGAACCGAAAAATCGTAATCTGGCGTTGGAGTAGCACTCACCTACTTGGAGCATTTGGCTCAGCAGCGAATTCTGCTACAGATCCTGGCATCGTTGCTGTGGTTATATTGTTGTGTTCAACCCATTTTTTCTGAATTTCCAGGTTCATGTGGTTCATGATAAAGGTGACGTTTGGCGAGCACGACCGCTGCAACTCGACAACGCGGCCGGAGACTCGCTTCGTGCTTCGTGCCATAGTCCAGAAGTTCAGCCTGACCAACTTTGACAATGACATCGCGCTGCTCAGGCTTAATGAGCGGGTGCCAATGTCTGAAGCCATTAAACCTATTTGCTTGCCGACTAATGACAGTGAGTAGCCGTTGGAATCTGCATTATTTAATTACTACTATTTTTGCAAATAGAATTAAGTGTGTAACTTCAACTGTCACATTTAATTAACTTCACTTCAGTTCCTGATCAAAGATTTCTTCGTGATCTATTCAGCTATGCGATGCTATATAAATATTTGGTACTTTCTTTGGGTTATCCTCCTCCGTAAGCGAAAAACGAAATCAATTTCAGAGTATTGATGTATCATATTTTATAATAACGACAAATTTTCAGCCTCAGTTTTTGTCAACCCGTAGCTAAGTTTCCTTATTTTAAGAAACAAAAAGCAAAACCTAACCAAATTAGAAATTTTGAAAAACCCTCGAAATTGTCATTTCAAAGTCCACTATGTCAATAACGGCTAAACCAATTTTTATCAAACATGGCTAAGCGAATCACTGCAAAAAAACTCGTTTTTACGTAAAAAACCCATATCGAAATTCCACACCAGACAGACATCGGCGTAAAACTTATAACATCTCTCTTTTTGCGCTTTGGTTAAAAATAAAAAATAAAGAAAAAACATTTATTCGTGACAATAACACAAAAAACAGAAGAAAACTAAAAAATACATGTCACGGTCACGAATTGGTCCCAAATCAGCACAATACCGCCCGTGCGAACGGCGCTGGTCTTCAAACGCACTGGCTGGCTGGCTGGGCTCTGGAATGACTGATTACTGTTTCATTCTCCATTAACAGAGGAGCTCTACGTGGGTGTGACGGCCGTTGCAGCTGGCTGGGGCACGGTGACCGAGGAAGGCAAAGTGTCGTGTACTCTCCAGGAGGTGGAGGTGCCGGTGCTGAGCAACCAAAAATGCCGCAGCACTAAGTACACTGCTTCCATGATCAGCGATAATATGATGTGTGCGGGCTACCCTGAGACGGGAGGGAAGGACTCTTGCCAGGTAATTTTCATCATCATCATTACCATAACAGCCGTAGGACGTCCACAGTTGGACATAAGCCTCCCCCATACATTTACATGCTGATGGAGGTAGGGGTATCTGCAATAAGCAACATTTTTTTGTGTACACACACCCACTGCACAATCTATAATAGGTAAAAGAAATTAACAAGCACGTCAACTCATAAAGATAAATGACGTGTGGTGATTTGCTTGATATTGAGAGAGAATAATAATATGAATAGAGGAAAAGTAGGAGTACCTATACAAATTTAATTTTAATGTAAGATTGAACATAATTCCTAAAGTTATTAAAGTAATTTTTTCTCGTGACCACGGCCACTGTAATGTGGTTGAAACGTGGAGGTAAATATGATTCGTGTGTGTTAGCGTGATAAGTCCCGTTTATGGTATTTTGACTATGAGTGAAAATCAAGAAAGTTATAGAATTTTGGGGTTATGAGATTTTTTCTTTATTTATTTTCCAGACTTTTCAATTTCTCACAGTTAATAAAAGTAAACATCAACGTTGTTTGAAACTTATTTAACCGAAACAAGAGGAATTGTTAATTGGTTTCCATTATCCATCACAAACTGAATCTCTAATCTTAAAAGATTAGAGAGCAATAGTTATCAGCAAAAAACGAGCTAATCCAGTTGCTAAAAGCCTCAAGCTTAATTTTATCTGTTTTTTTGCCTTTAACACTTTTTAAACGTACTTTCTCCCATTTTTCAGGGTGACAGCGGCGGCCCACTTATAACTCAGAGGTCGGACAAACGCTACGAGCTGATCGGTAATGCATATTGATGTTAACATTACACGTATGAGACCCGCGAAATACTACTTTTCCTTGAGCCTTTCACTTGTTGCTAACGCACTCCCTACTTGTTGCTAAAACGATAATAGTTGCCATAAGATCTATGAGACCTGCATAGGACTCAAGAAGTAGGTACCCATGTCATTATAGGTATGACATAACAAATTAAATAATTATTGTCTTTTCACCTATGATATTTATGAATGACTAACAAGATGTTTGCAATCTTTTTCAAAGTTCGCAAGTCAGACGTTTGGCTTATTGACAGTTTATGTTGGCTCAGAAAAAATAAATACCTAAATCTCGAAACAAAGACTTGAATCAAACAAAAATTTGCACTTTGTGGTTTTAAGATTTTTAAAACTTTCTTTTAGTGTATTTTTCAAACCGATACCATCGTCTGTTTCAACAAAAACTTTTTCGACTCAAAAGCCATAGTCGGGTTTCCATAGTAAGTCGGCCCTTTCATCAAATGGGCTTGGTTTTTTTTTGGCTTTTTGATATTAAGTACCACCTGGAAAATTTTCATATTTAGGCAAGTAGTAGGCCAATATATTATATGGTCTATTCTGAGTAAAAAATCTAGAGATGTCATTACTTCACAACCACATTAAAAAAATGTGTCTTTTTTATTTGGTCTTTTTTTTCCTTTTTAGGGTTCCGGAGCCAAAATGGCAAAAATGGAACCCTTATAGTTTCGCCATGTCTGTCTGTCTGTCTGTCTATCTGTCCGCGGCTTTGCTCAGGGACTATCAATGCTAGAAAGCTGTAATTTTGCACGGATATATAAGTAAACTATGCCGACAAAATAATACAACTAAAAATCCAAAAAAAATTTTTTTAGGGTACCTCCCATAGACGTAAAGTGGGGGTGATTTTTTTTTTCTTATCTAACCCTATCGTGTGGGTATCGTTGGATAGGTCTTTAAAAACCATTACGGGGTTGCTAAAACGATTTTTCGATTCAGTGATTTGTTTGCGAAATATTCAACTTTAAAGTGCAAATTTTCATTAAATCGAGCGCCCCCCCCCCTCTAAAATCTAAACCGGTGGTTGGAAAAATTTGAAAAAAATCAGGATGGTAGTAAGTATATCAAACTTTCAAGGAAAACTATAACGGCTAAGTTTGCTTGAGAATTATTAGTAGTTATTGAGTAAATAGCAGCCTAAGGTATAAAATATACCTAAACTTGGAAGATTCCGTATAAAATACGAAATCCTTAGAAAAATATTATTTAATTTTTCCGTAATGGCTACCGAACCCTATTTTGGGCGTGTCCGACACGCTCTTGGCCGGTTTTTTATATGATAACTAGTATTAGTTTTTGGGTAGCATTGAAAATCTATATAAAGAACATCATTTCAAAATTTTAAGCAAATCGCTTGAGTACATCCCGAATAAAAATACATACAAATAAATCTTTAAAAAATCATAAGTCACAAGTAGGATGTTCAATTAAGATTGGTTTTTTGGAATCTTTTTTTTTGTATTTTTTATTTCAATTCCAAATTTTTACTTTTACGGTCATCCCGTAAAACCTAAATTGAAAATACAAACTGAAATATAGATGCATAGAAAAACCAGTAAAATAAGACCAGCACTGGGAATCGAACCCAGGTCCTCGGTATTCCGTACCGCGTGCTATACCGCTACACCACTGCTGGTCAACGGTACAGACACAAATTTCCCCTATGCATTATGCACCTCATATCTCAGCTTCAATTGTTCATACTTAGCATAAATATTCTTCTTCTCTATAAGAGATACTTACAGAAAAGCCCCAAGCCCATTTGACGTAAGGGCCGAGTTACTATTGAAATCCGACTATGGCTTTTGAGTCGAAAAAGTTTTTGTTGAAACAGACGACGGTATCGGTTTGAAAATACACTAAAAGAAGGTTTGGAAAATCTTTAAACCACAAAATGCAAGTTTTTGTTTGATTCAAGTCAATTCAATCCTCTCCTCAACGATCTAAATTGCTGCCTGAAAGTTATGGAAAAAATCACAGATATGCTACATGTAATGAATTTAAAACAAAAATTAACACAACTAAGGACGTCTTGTAGGCTTTTTTATTTAAATCCTGATTTAAGGCTTAAACTGACAGTTCTTGTATGGATCTGACAGGACTTAAGACTACTTAAACCTAGATAAAAAAGCCTGCAAGTGGAAGTAAGTAGGGCTTTCTAAGTGAACAAATAGGTCATAACTTAATCGATCAAAATGTAATGAAACCCTTGGCGCAAACGGATTCATTCGCTGCTTGTGGCCTTAGATGTACTTTGCTGGTTTTTCAGATGAATAGTTCTTTCGGATCTTTATTTTTATTATGATTTTGTTGTGTTCCAGGCGTGGTGTCGTGGGGCAACGGCTGCGCCCGCGTCGGCTACCCGGGCGTGTACACGCGAGTCACCAACTACCTCGACTGGATACGAGAGAACACGCGAGATGCGTGCTATTGCTCGGACTAATATATTGTAGCCATGGTGCCCTGGTACAGCCGGGCTAGCTAAACAATAGTGCTCAAAAATCTAGATGAATTAAATATGTAAATGGCTGCACGATTTTGTATATTACGATAGTCTTAGTACCTTTGCGACTGATCATCACTTGGCATCTTTTGAGTTTGCTGTGGAGACGTTTATGGGTAAAGATGTTTATCACGTAACAACATTAGTACATGCTTCAACTTGAAAAGCAACTAAATGTTATTCTAAATCGTTATAACGTATAGCCGGAAGGTTAACATAATATATTATGCATCTACTTGTTATATTTTTTCCTCCAAAATGTATTTTTCCCTGTGTACAAATATGAGTAAATCTCTCTGTCCCACTCTCTTCCTCCCTCTCTCTATCTTCCTCCCTTCCTCCTTATCTCTCTATCTCTGTTTCTCTCCCTCATATACAGTAAACACAGTTTACGGGAATTGTTCTTTAAACTATTTTGTGTGCACCAAATGTAATTATAAACCTTCTCCTTAAGTAACTACTTAGGTTTAAATGACCTGCGCAGCATTATATGGTCGCTTGCGGTCACATTGTCATTATGATAGGCAAGCCAGAGAGTACATATTATGTTTCTTGACTTGATTCATTAATTTCATTATCATCTCAGGTCTTCTGACTACTGGGCACAGGCTTCGTCTCAGATTCTTGATAAACTTTGATTAATCTGTACAAAGATCCTAGGTACTTATAAAATCGTGCTATCAAATTTGAGAATAGTAGCGTTTAGATTTTTTTGAGAGAGCCGTTTGTTTTGCACCTGCTGGTACCATACTTGATACTCTAATAGCAACAACAATAATAATAATAATAATATAAAATATAGATAGGTAAGCAATGACTGTAGAATAGTGAGTGGTCCATGAAAAATCCTAAAAATAGGTCAGCTGTAAAGCCCAGTTTCCACCGCTAGTAGAGCGGACTCATTAATGAAAGATCAGCCGATCTAATCGATCGAATCGATGCAGCCGCATGAAAGTACTTACATACACCGGACCTCTGCGATGTTGGTCGATGTAAGTTAAACTAAGTCATTAACGAGTCCACTCCGCTCGCGGTGTAAATTGGGCTTAAACGTGACAAGTGATCATGACTATTCGAGTAAATTTCTGACTTGTTCGGTGCCTTATCAAACCAGAGGCCATAATGTCTTACGCGAGGTCCCTCGCGAGCGCATTCATCATCTCTTTCTAACCTCGTCCTATTCCGTGTGCTATAAAGAAATGGTGAAAACGATTAGGAGACTCTGAGTGCGTTAGACAATAGGTAGGTACAACAAAAGCTCAGGCTGCTAGTCTTCGAAATTTATATCGAATCGCCAGTATTACCTGCCACCTGTTACGTTTATGAAATAGGGGCCAGATTTATTTGAAAGGATTAAAAAGATCACTGTGACATAAAATTGTACAATGATAAGTCTGAAATAATGTTTGTAAATATCTATTTTGTACTTCTCATGACAAAGTAGAGGTAGAGTAATTGTAAGTACCTACTGATAAATAAAATATATAAAAAAAATGTATTTTATTTTTCACCGACTCAAAAAAGGAGGAGGTTCTATGTTCCAATGTTTGTATTTTTTTTATGTATGTTCGCCGATTACTCAGTCAATTGTGGACCGATTTTCAAAATTCTTTCAAAAGGGTACTCTTCTGAGGTGGTCCCATTGTCACCAAGTGAAGATCTGATGATGGGATCCTAGGGAAATCGAGGGCAAATCTCAAATTTTATAGGTACACCTATGGCGATTTTGCCATTTTTAGCATTGAAATAAGCATTTACATTCAGAAAGTATCATTTGGAAAACTGGACCTGATGAAGAAGACAGATGACCAATGGAACTCGTCAAAGCTAAGTAATGCTCGCTCCTCTATAAACGATTTCGATTAATATACCTAGATAAAGCGACGAAGAAGGAGCTTTAAGTTAATGATTCTTTCGAACTGATCTGATGCTGAAGCCGGAAGGTAGGCAACGGAACTCTGTTATTAAACAACGTCCCTATGCCGTGTTTAGGCTTAATGGAATCGTTGTGAGATGTTCTTTGGCTACGAATCACTAAACAGTGAGAAATAAATAAATTTTTTAACAAAAAAGTAAAACCGACTCCAAAAAAAGTAAAAAAATAACGAAAATGGAACCGACTACAAAACCCTTGAAAATATTTTTCTAGGTATCTACTAGCTCGAAGTCGGTGACTCAGCACGACCCAGTAGGATGGATTGATGTAGGTGAGGTAGACGACTATTGTTCCATTCCTGCTGGCTTTTCAAGGGTTTTGTAGTCGGTTCCATTTTTCGTTATTTTTTTATTTTCTCAAATTCAAATTCAAAATGTTTATTGCAAGGTCATAAGTTATTACATTGATGTTGAATCAGTATATGTTTAGTTATCAGTACATTATGTCCTGTCTCGGAGAGACGTTCTTGTAAGTAAATATGATTTTGTGTAGTATTCTCATGTGATGGCAAGAAGTGCTGGTGATGAGGTAACAAAATATGAAATGAACTTACCTAAGATCCCTTTACCCAATTAAGTTAAGACAAACAATATTGTAGATCCATTGTTAATTGACAGAACAATAGGAATAATCATCTTCCTACTTATATTATAAATGCGAAAATTTGTGTGTGTGTGCGTGTGCGTGTGGGTGTGTGTGTGTGTGTGTAAAAACAAAATGTAACTGTTTATTTCTCTGAAAATTATTTGTTTAGATTACATAGCTTAACTTCTAATCTTAATTCGGGTATTAAAGATTATGTGTCCAGGTGGTGTGTGTGTGTGTGTATATGTGTGTGCGTGTGTGTGTTTTCTCCTTCACGCTTAAATGGCTGGACGCATTTGGATGAAATTTGGTATGTAGATAGTTGGACGTCTGGAATAACACGCAGGCTTCTTTTTATTCCGATATTCACACGGGATAGGGATAAAATCTTGAAATTTCAACTGCTGGGTCTTTCAAGTCATGAAATTTTGTACATTTATTTTTAACACAACCGCAATGAATTGAAGACCACAATATAAATTTTGGGAATTCCCCGGGGAATTTTGTAAAATCCCGGAATTTCAATTGTACCTACCAGATCGAATACCTAGTTAACGCGTGCGAAGCCACGGTTAAACTCTAGTATGTATATAAGGGGTACTGCAGGCACGGGTCTATTCTATATCTATATTATAAAATATGTAAGTTAAGCTGCTAACCCTCTTCGGACCGTCGGGTAAAAAACATGAAATTGTTGTTCGCATACTGTTCTCGTGACGAAGTACGCAGTAATAGCTATTAAGTACTGCGTTTTAACTTTTTTCAAGGAAATGGGTTATTATTTATGGTCTCTTATACAAATCTGTATCTATATATAAAAAAACCCGGGCAAGTGCGAGATGGACTTACGCACCGAGGGTTTCGTACACATTTATATGTATGTAAGTAAACGGAATCGTGTCTTGAAGATATTTCTCGCTTTTTCCGAGTGATTTAATACATCCAGTGTATGCAGAGCCCTACTCTTAAGCAAAATATACGCAGTGTGGGGTCAGATTATATTGGATAAGTGATATTTACAGACAAACAAAAAATTAAGATTTTCAGACCTTTTTAGTTAGTTGTGTTATAATAGCTACCTTCATACCAAATTTCATGATTCTGAGTTCACGGGAAAGTAGGTTTTGATTTCCTTGCGAGTTTCGAAAATTTGCGGAAATTTGCAGCATAAACGGCTACATCTTTTGATTGCGTTGGCTGAGAAGTTTGATTTTTTCACAGCTCCAAGGAACAGTAGACCTCAGTACTTGATATAAATTTCAGCTTGATACCTCCACTCATTCCCGAGAAAAAGTGTCTTGACAGACAGACATACGGACAAAAAGGATCCTATAAGGGTTCCGTTTTTTCCTTTTGAGGTACGGAACCCTAAAAATGTATGTAAATCTATTAGAAAGCCTGAATTCAGTAAGCAAAAATGCAGTTTTTCATTTAAGCTTCGTCGATCTTAATTTTATGATTTACTTTCGGGTTTTGTTCCGCGTACCTTGATTTTAGAGTGGTAGTTAGATAAAATTAGCAATGACTGCGATAGTCTAAAACATTGTGTTGTTTGTCGATCTTGAAACCATAAATTAATTCTTTACACACGAAGTCGCGGACGACAACAAGTGTTTGAGTAAGTCTATCGTTAAATTCCATAAAAAATAAAAAATAATGGCACTGGTACTGAGCAGCTACTTATACACCGTGTTATTTTTGATTTCGGTTAACTTTAAGAGAACATTCACCACGTCAAATGAAGTTAATTTCTCCAAGACAAAGTGGCCCTCTTAGGTACTGTTTTAAAATAATCAAGAATTTAGGTAATAAGTAGTAAAATATTATAAAGATTCTTAATTTATGACGTTTTTTTGAAGTCCATGCTAGTGAAAAAAGTAAAAGTGTTTTTACTTCGCACATTTTAGCAAAGAAGAAGAAAGAAAAAAGAAAAAAGAAGAGAAAAGAAAGAAGAAGAAAGAAGATTAAAAATGCCAGTTTTTTTGATATCTCTCTTACGTGACACGTCAATGTCATTAGTCAAGTTTGTGAACTTTACAATTTGAGCTAAAGCTCAAAAACATTGTTAAAACGATATCTGTGAAGTTATACAACATATGAAAGAACTTTGTTCGATTCGTCCGAAATCTTCATTATGAATCTTTATTATAGTTCCTAACAATGAACTGAGGCGTCTGTCGCAGTTAACAAAAATTAAGCAGAACACGGTGTATAGTAACTAATAACAAAACCATAATAAATTCCAAGCCTATTATTTTTTCAAAAGGCCAACAACGTATTCGTAATTCTACTTATGTTATGGGTGTTAATGGGCGGTAGTGATTACTCTCGGTCAGATGATCTGCCTGCTTGTTTTCCTTATATCATGAAAATTAGTAACCAGTTAGTCACAGCTTACACAAGAATAAAATTACTAACGTTTCTTCAATACTTGTCGATATCGTAAATCCAAAAATATACATTTAGCTGGTCAAGTGCTATTCTATAATTTTGATTTCTAGTCATTAGGAAGAAAGGTTCAAATTGCTTGTTCTATTGATTGCAGTTCGAGATGTTGAGAGTTCATTGATCCGCGAGGTCATTGCCAAATAAACATGTCGTACAGCCTCCGGGCGGGACTAAAACGGCGCTCGAGTTATTAAATTATTATTTTATATAATTATTAAGTTAGATACGGGTGAGTAAAAGTACTAAATAAGTGCTTGTTCAAAAATTTCCTTTCCAGTACAAGCTTTTCGGTTGACTGCACTTGCTTTGCCACCCACCTCTTAAAATAGGTCAAAAGTAACCTGTAAGATTTTGACGATGCCGCAATGCCGCGTAACCTACACAGGCTGCCGCGTAACCAACAATGGCTAATACCGCGCGCAACCTACAATGGCTAATGACGCGCAACCAGCAATGGCTAATGCCGCGTAACCAACAATGGCTAATACCGCGTACCTAACCAACAATTTAGTTAGGATTAAAATATATGTGTTTATAATAATATGAAACAGTAGTGAAATTTCAAACTTGCTATTTTGCGGGTTGCGCGGCCATAGCCAATGTTGCTTACGCGGCTTGTAGTGTCATCGACACGATTTGAAAACGAAGATTTCAGTGTTTAATTACGCTCCGGGTCGTACCTGGTTCAGCAGGTGGCGCTGGCCATACAGCGGGGAAATGCGGCTGGCATTATGGGCACCTTTGAGCCGGGTACGACGCGGAATGGTGGTTTTTAGGTTGTAGTTTAGGTCTTAGTTTGTAGGTTATATTATAAGTTTAGGTTAATTTTATTTTGTTTTAATATTTAATTCGTTTCAGTTTATATTTAAAATAATAATTTGTCATTTTTATAAATAAATATTAAATAGTTAGAATTATTTATCGCTAACTTCAAAGCGTTGTGTTGGCATTTGTTTACTAAGAAAGAATCTAATTAGCAAATAATAATAAAAAAGTAGTACGTAAAATAAAATAAAAAATAAAAATAAAAAAATATCATGGGACACTTGACACCAATTGACCTAGTCCCAACCTAAGCAAAGCTTGTACTATGGAAACTAGGCAACGGATAAACATACTTATATAGATAAATACATACTTAAATACATATTAAACATCCAAGACCCGAGAACAAACATTCGTATTATTCATACAAATATCTGCCCCGGCCTGGATTCGAACCGTAGTCAGGTTCTCTAACCACTCGGCCATCCGGTCATCGGAATGAGCGCACAATGCATCAGGGTACAAAATCTGGGTTAGTATGCATGCCATAACTATCACGAAAATGTAATGTTATTAATTAAACTTTAAAATATAATAGAAACAATATGAAAATATTGTCTGTATCTTTACCAATATTGAAAGTAACTGCAACTCTGTCTATTACTTTGGTATCACTGCACTCTTACTGTCTAATAATCGTCTCTCACTGTCGTCTCTTTCTCTCAAATTCGGGTAAGATTGGTGCAGATGAAGTGGATAATTATAATATAAAATCCTAATACGGTATTTTTTTTACTTAAAATTATGATTATATAATTATTTGTCCATAATTATGGATAAAAAAGACCACTAGCAAGAAATATAAATCCAAAAAGTTACTGACTTCCATTTCCAATGAGAGTACCTACCTAACGGAAAAATTACTTTTTTTAAGAGTTTTTATTTCCGAACTGAAAGAAAAAAGAAATACCTTTAAATACAGACTAATTTTTTATATATATTTGTACGGAACTCGACCCGAAACCGACTAGCTCTTTACTGATTTTTAATGCTACGAAGTTAGCGTTGAAAGCGACAATGCTACAACTTCCGCTCATGTTACACTATACAGTTTGTAAGCAGCATTTTAGCTCCCTTCTTGTAACCATACTGAGAGATCAAAGCCACGACTTAGTACACATTTAAACCTGACCACATGATCTCGTCGTACATAAACAATTCTTAAGAAAACGTAATGCGGAAAATGTGGTGCATTTTCGTATTTTTTTGTTTAACTGCTACTTTGGGTAGTGCCTTTCCTCAGGTGAGCTGATTTAAATAACCATTTATAAAATAACCTTTTTTAACGATAATAATTTCCATGGATATGTGTAAAAAAATGTTTAAAAATTAAAGTCAAACACACGGAATCGCGTTCCAGTGTAGGCTACAAATGTTATGTACAAGCTGTTTTAAAAATAATCCAGAATATGGTTGGGTTTGTTCCACTGAACACCCCTGTATGTATTTTGTGTTTTTTTTGGGAGTTGATAATTATTGTGGTTGACAATACGACTGACATTGGTCGATGTTCAAAGTGCACATCCTTTCAAGCACGCACATCATTCAAAGATGAAAATTGAAATGTTTGTGTAAAATATGTAAATAAAAATAAAATATGTTATCCTAATATAGATATATGTGGATATTATGAAAAATAGAATTTAGTAGGAAATTTATGTAAATTATGTAGTAAGTAGTTTTTGCTGTATTTTCCGCACAGATTTTCTGTCAAGTTTCTTCCGGCGCATTTTTCTTCGTTATGTAAAGTCAAGTGTAAAAATATGAACTTTTAATAACATTTAGTGTGTTAGGGTCTATGCCGCAGGAGGGCCTCTTAGATGGTGTTTTCTTTTTATAGTTAGTTATATTTATGTAGTTTTTATTTATTTTCTTCCCTATCATATTGTTGTACCTATCTTGTGTTGTGAATAAATAAAAACAAAGTTTCAAAAATAAGTACCACAGACTCTTATTCCGACGCAATAAGGCCGTAGAAACATATTTTTGAGTGGCTCGAATAGATATTTATATTTGCACTTGACTGTACTAGTCATCCCGAAAGCTGCAGTAAATAAAAAAATACACAAGACAGCCTTTTTCAGTCTAATTACGTAATTAATATTTAACTGTTCATGACTGATTTGTTTGTGTTTGCAGGAATCACTTACTGTTTCGGAAGATGCATTTATGAACACGCGCGCTATGTTCCAAAAAAGATATGCACCGGCATGCAGCTCATGCAGTAAGTGCCAACCGCTATTAATTATACACTATTAATTATACAACCAATTACTACAACGTTTATCATCTGTTGTTGGAATGTAAGTAGGTATTTCAGGGCTTATAGCCAGCATTGATAGCTCCGAGCAAAACACCGTCTAATATAAAAAAGAAAGAAAGAAAAAAACAACACTTAAATAATACATTTCTTACACTTTCTGCTGGCATTGCTATACAATCTATTAATCTACATATTATATACCAATCTACATATCCATACCAACTTCAAATTTCTAATAAGGAATAGAAAGTAGTGGTAGTAGTATTGCTTGTGGCAAAAGGGACCGGCTCAGCATAAGCCGAGTCCACGCAGCGCGCCTCGAGGCCTCGGCGCTGGTTTTCAGCCTGGCCCTTCCGTATCTGAGCGCAAATAAAACTATGCTAGGATAAGTAGTTGACAACAAATTATATTATTACCTAATGTCTATAAATTTAAAAATATGAATATGAAATTAGCTTATGAGAATAAAATATAATTGTACTTGGCCACGTGGCTCCGCAAAAAAAAACTCAAGTTACAAGAATTGATGATATAGTTTATCAGTCACAAGTATACCGGTTAAAGGATGTTTTTTATTATTATTTTAATGCAAGAAAAGAGGAGAGGAGATACCATTGAATGTTAGGTAGTAGAGTAAAATCCCACCATATCATATTTGACACACCATATTTTGTCCCTAACAGTCTCTTGACTGAAATGAGATTTAACAACTTCTCTGTCCAAGTCCACGGAATCATGGTATAGATAAATATGTTAGAATAAGCTCATGAGTTGTATGTTAAAGTGAAGTTTTCTTTTTTTAGCTGAACATGGTGTAATGTCCTTGTTTCTGTAGTATGAACGTGTAAATAAAATCTCTATCGGCTATATAAGCGGTGAACGTAGGGTTCTTTCAAAAAGCTTTGTTTGGGGAAAACTTAATAAAGTTAAAAAAACATTGTCATTTCAATTTCAGTATCTCAATAACGTCTGAACAGATGTTTATCAAACGTAGCTAAGAACCACCGCAAAGAAACTCACCTTCACATAAAAATTATCGAATCGAAATCGATCCATCCGTTTGAGACCTACGATGCCACAGATAGATAGACATTGGCATCAAACTTATAACAACCCTCTTTTTGCATCGGAGGTTAAAAAAGCGCGATACGTCACTGCGTTTACATTATGATTATGACAGCGTTTTTTGAGCAGTGGTGTGGACAGTACGTGTTAAGCCAGTTTAAACCTGCAAGAAAAAACGTGCAAGTTGCGTTACATCGCGGCGCTTGATTGACCACTGCAGACTCGTTGGCTTTAAAGCCTCGCAACGTAATACAACTTGCACAATTTTTCTTGCAGTTCTGAACCGTGCTTCAAAAATGGAACGCAAGAGGCACCTCCTTGCGATTTTGGTGTGTAAGAGCACCAGTGTAGTCGATCCTTAAAGCTCTAAAACAAGTTCGATTGGTCGTAATATATTGCAAATGTATAAGTATGTGGGTGTAAGTATGGCCAGTGTCATTACCGTTATGACCTCGATGGGTTTCAAAGCAACGAGTACTTTTATTACACGAGTCCATCGTCGTCGTTTTCATGATCTGTAAATAAGCATGTATAAGCCATTGTAAATTGATCCGGGATATTTCATTAAATTGGGGGTAGACAATGTCCAACCGTGGAAGTCCTATGGCTGATATAATGAAATATCATTATTATAAGAAAAGTTAATTATACAGTGTGTTACCGTCAGCCAGGCATTTTAAGGGGGATTAAAGTAACGTATTTATTGTAACCTAACCATGACATCAATTAAATTAATAAACTAAAATTCAGACTGTTCATTTTGTAACAGAATTATAATTGCCTATAAATATCAACCTAAAGATACTCTAATTATTACTTGTCAATTTAATTTGCTGTACATTGCTGGCAATTATAATTTTGTTAGAATTTAACAAAGTCTGAATTTTAGTTTATTAATAAATTTAATGTCATTTAAGTTACAAAAATACGTTAATTTAACCTTCCTTGAAAAAAACATAGTTGCCGGTAATACGGTTGTCTCAGGTTGTCTTATGTAGAATAAATATCTGAAAAACATTTATCTACATATAGATATGTTCAGTTGAACTAACTCAAATAACCTTCTAAAATATTTGGATTAATTTTAAAACACCTCGTCTATGTTGGGATTATTATCACATAAGTGCGACCCCGAGTGTGCGATGTACGACTGTGCGACGTTTCTATTAAATGACAGTGCATTTCTGCGAAGTGCTAGTGTGCGATGTATTACTGTTTGACAATAAAATTGTACGACAGTATCTATGTGTGAAGTTAAATTGTGCGACTTAATACTGTTCGACAGTACAAATGTACGACAGTATCTATGTGCGAAGTTAAATTGTACGCAAAAATAACTGCTACCAGAAAAGTGGGTTAGGTTAGGTTAGAACCTCGACCCTTGCACTAGAAGAACTGCTACCAAAAAAGTGGGTTAGGTTAGGTTAGAAGCGCAACCCTTGCACAAAAGGAACTGCTACAAAAATTGTTATATATAACTGGGATCATAGCCGTGCATCGCTTGATCATCTTCGCACGTACGATGCCTCGGACAAATACCATGTCGCACAGCCGTACATCGCTTGATAATACTTCGCACAAATAATGGTTCGGACAAATGACGTACAGTCGTGACGTACATTCGCACAGTCGTGCATCGCCTAATCGTTTGTCGCACAAACGACACTCCGACCAAACGCGTGTCGCATTCTAGTAGTAAAGCCATGACTTTTTAACTGTGAGTCGTTCCTTTATATTTATTTAGTCAATTGATTGATAGCTAGGGTTGTTAATGGCTTAAATGCTTAGCTTCTATGATTCACTTCTGTTTATCTAAAATGTCTGATTAAAGACTCATCCACTAGACTTCTATCCCACATAAAGTACTACTTTTATGACAACTACGCAGCCAATTTCATTCTAATGAACTCGATACGCGTTTTGAACAAAATACGAAACGTTTCGACCACATTACGGTGTTAGCATGATAAGTCCCGATTGTGGTAGTAATTATAACTGAAAATCATGAAAGTTTAAAACAATTTGTATAATAATATAATGCATGAAAACTTCCAGTTTGCGGTGAAAGGAACGAGGAGCCACGCATCGTGGGCGGTACCTTGGCGAGTATGAACGCGTTCCCCTGGCTCGCAAGGCTTATTTATCATAACTCTTTTGGGTGTGGGGCCTCGCTGATCAACGATAGATATGTGGTATCGGCTGCGCATTGTATAAAAGGGTGTGTATTAGTGAATATCATCACCACTATACCTACTTGACAAGTTTGTGCGAACACTCGGTAAAACCCTGTCTTAGTCAGCATTTGCCGCATTTATCAAAAAAAACCTAATAAGGGCAGCAGAGGCTCCTGTGACAAGGTTCTACTGAGTATATACATACGAACTTCTCCAGATATAACAGGTTTATGGTATACTAGACTTTACCCACGGCTTCGCAAGTGTTAGCCATTGGGTCCGGCTGTTGAAATGAAATTCCGATATATTACTAAAATTCCTCGAGTGGCGACCGCGAACCGGAAGACCAAGCGTTGGCAGGCCTCCACTAGGCGAAACGACAGGTCACCGTCTAAGAGTCATGAAATGATGGATGACTAAAATCATGGGAATTCCCAAAAATTACATCGTCGCATTGCATTAGATAGAAACAACCGTGCCAAATTTCATGACCTCAAACCCAGCGGTTGAAATTTTAAGATTCATCTTCATCCCGATCCGTGGGAAATCGGGAGAAAATTAGAAGAACGAGGGTTACCGACATAGCCAAGCGAATTAGCTCGTTGAACTGGCAATGGGCAGGCCATATAGCACGGAGAGCACATGGCCGTTGGGGCCAAAAAGTTCTCGAATGGAGACCATGGATCGACAAGCGCAGCGTAGGATTTTGACCAACGAGATAGACGGATGATGTTAAAGCCATGGGTTCACAGGGATGCAGGCCACTTCCAACCGAGGTCTGAGGCCGAGGTGGAGGTCTGTATTGAGGCCTATGTCCAACAAATGTGATGATGATGAATAAATGTCATTTCAGATTTATGTGGTTCATGTTTCGCGTGACATTTGGCGAGCACGACCGGTGCGACAGGTCGCAGCGGCCGTTCACTCGGTACGTCACCAAAGTGATCGCTCAGGACTTCTCCCTGAATGACCTCACAGACGACATCGCTTTGCTGAAGATTAGTTCGCCTGTGACGTACTCGCACGCTGTGAGGCCTGTGTGCTTGCCAAAAAATCCAGGTACGGACAGTTTTTTTTACGACAGAATACTCCGTTCACCTCATTGCCGAAGATCGTATCGTATATTCTGTCACTTTATGCACTTCAGTATCAAAGTACCTACCTATGCCCTTATATCAAGCAGTACTATGTTAATTTTACTGCGAACAGAGCATTTGCACTAGGTACATTGAAAACAGGGTTTCTCGAA